>NC_068982.1:172672321-172675661 GCF_001194135.2 Octopus bimaculoides | reverse complement strand
GTGTGTGTGTGTGTGTGTGTGTGTGTGTGTGTGTGTATGTGCGTGTGTGATAGCCATTTTAGTCTAATTATCCATGCTGTTGTGCTTTGGATGGGTTTGCATAATTGCAGTTTTGTACATAACATCACAATCCTGTGTTGTATAAACCAATTAAAAGCCATAATTACTGGACAACCTAAAATTACTCCCGTCTAGTATTCACTTTGATTCCACTTCTCTTTAAAAATATATATTGTTTTATTCTTTTACTCGTTTCAGTCATTTGACTGTGGCCATGCTGGGGCATCAGTCAAACAAATCAATCCCAGGACTAATTCTTTGTAAGCCTAGTACTTATTCTATCAGTCTCTATTGCCAAACTGCTATTGTTTTACAGCGAGAAAAGTGCTGTTGAACTGTTAAGTGAAATTTGGTGATCGAGGATCAAATCCATCCCATGCCTGCATGATCCACTAAACACACACACATATATATGGGGGACATAAACACACCAACGCAGGTTATCAAGAGACGGTGGGGGGAACAAACACAGATATACACATACATATATATACAACAGGCTTCTCTCAGTTTCCATCCATCAAATCCACTCACAAGGCTTTGGTCGGCTTGAGGCTATAGTAGAAGACACTTGCTCAAGATGCCACACAGTGGGACTGATCCCGGAACCATGTGGTTGGGAAGCAAGCATCTTACCACACAGCCACGCGGGGCACTGCCTTGAAGAATTTAGTCAAACAAATTGACCTCATATTCATTTTTCAATTTTGGTACTTATTCTATTTGCTAAACTGCAAAGCTATGGGGAATGTAAACAAACCAACACTGGATGTCAGAATCAGTAGCATGCTAGTCAAAATGCTTAGCAGCAGTTTGTCTACCTTTACATTCTGAGTTCAAATTCAGCTGAGGTCGATTTTGTTTTTCATCCTTTCAGGGTCATAGAATAAGTATAGAATAAGTACCAGTCAAGCACTGGGGTTGATATAGTCAACTTAGCCCCTCCCCCGAAATTGCTGGCTTTGTGCCAAAATTCGAAACCAATATTCAGTGAGTCAACATTGGGAGAGCTGAGAGGGAGTCTATTTATTCTCTTGACTATGTGGGCACCATAAGCAATTAGCAAATGCTCCATATACCCCACTGTGATGTTCCAGCATGACTGCAGCTACACGGCTGAAACGAGCAAAAGAATAAAAGAATATATCCTACCGAGTCATATTTATTTGGGAGTGATGGCTATGGTTGGGTTACATGTAAAACATGCATGTATGTAAGTATGAATGTACATATGAGTGATGGTTATGATTGGGTAACATATAAACATATATGTATGTATGTATGTATGTATGTATGTATGTATGTATGTATGTATGTATGTATGTATGTATGTATGTATGTATGTATGTACGTATGTATGTATGTATCTATCTATCTATTTATCTATCAACAGATAGATAGACAGAGATATATAGATATACATATATAGAGGGAAAGAGATATACATACATAGACATAATCTTGCACTCTTATGCATTATATACATGCATACATGTGTGTGTGTGTATCTATATATATATATATATATATATATATATACACATAGACGTATACATGTATTTATGTATAATGTGTGTGTATGTGCAAACACATAGGTATATACTTGCACACACATGCATACACATTACATATTTACATCTGCATATATAAAAAAAACCCATACATTCACCAACAAGCACAAGCAAATAAGACCTTATCAGTCAGTGTCACTCACTGGAAAAGGTTATCCAATTAAGCCATCAGTCATTAGTTCTACTGAC
Organism: Octopus bimaculoides; assembly: GCF_001194135.2. Taxonomy (NCBI): domain Eukaryota; kingdom Metazoa; phylum Mollusca; class Cephalopoda; order Octopoda; family Octopodidae; genus Octopus; species Octopus bimaculoides. The sequence goes on along the minus strand of NC_068982.1, from coordinate 172,673,841 downwards.
ATTCCCAAATAAAAAAGAAAAAAGCCTCACTCATAGGTGTAGGCGTGGCTGTGTGGTAAGTCGCTATCTTCCCAACCACATGATTCTGGGTTCAGTCTCAATGTGTGGCACTCTGGGTGTGAAACTGCTACTATAGCCTCAGGCCAATGAAAGCCTTGTGAGTGGATTTGGTAGACGGAAACTGAAAGAAGCCCATCGTATGTATATATATATATGTGTGTGTGTGTGTGTGTGTGTGTGTGTGTGTGTGTGTGTCTTTGTGTCTGTTTGTCCCCCACCCCCCACCATCGCTTGACAAGTGATGTTGGTGAGTTTACACTCCTGTAACTTAGCAGGTCAGTAAAACACACCGATAGAATAAGTACTGGGCTTGCAAAGAATAAGTCCTGGGGGAGCGCGATTTCTTCAACTAAAACCCTTTAAGGTGGTGCTCCAGCATGGCCACAGTCAAGTGACTGAAACAAATAAAAGAACAGAAGAATATCTACACCCTTCATACAATATAATCTTCTTCATTCATCCTTCCACACAACTCACCCCAGTTTCCACAACAATCACATAAAAACAGGTACCTTGTAAAAATTACAACTCACACCATCTGCAATGAGCTCATTCTTCTTCAGTTTTATGGTATTCAATGTCTAACCCCTAACAGACTATACTTCCTAGAGCAGGGGTTTTCAACCGGGGTCCATATGGCCCTTGGGTGGGGGGTCCAAATACAACTTATACTTCTACAATACACAAAATATTAAAATAATTTCATTTTAATGAAATTCCTGATAATGTTTCATGCACCGTCATCATTACCACCAACACCACCACACAAACACATACATATGGATGTATACAGACATATATATATATATATATATATATATATATATGTATATATACATGGTTTGATCAATAAGTATCCGGACTGTCACTATAGTAACAAAGCTAAAGCATGCAGAGGTGAAGCCGCTCAGCACAGATTGACCTTGAACTTTGCTGTGCATGCGCAGAACGTTTTAACGTTATATATATATATGTGTGTGTGTGTGTGTGTGTGTATATATATATGCATGGCTCAGTGGATAGAGTGTCAGGCTCACAATTATGAAGTAGTGAGTTTGATTCCTGGGCCGAGCTGTGTGTTGTGTTCTTGAGTAAGGCACTTTATTTCATGTTGCTCCAGTTCACTTAGCTGTAGAGATGAGTTGTGACGTCACTGGTGCCAAGCTGTATCGGCCTTTGCCCTCCCCTTCAAAAAACATCGGTGGCATGGAGAGGGGAGGCTGGTATGCATGGGCAACTGCTGGTCTTCCACAAAACAAACTTGTCCGGATTTGTGCCTCGTCGGAGAATTTCTAGATGCAATCCCATTGTCATTCATGACTGAAAGAGGTCTTTACCCTTATATATATATATATATCGTCATCATCGTCGTCGTTTAACGTCCACTTTCCATGCTAGCATGGGTTGGACGATTTGACTGAGGACTGGTGAAACCAGATGGCTATATATATATATATATA
>NC_068982.1:172667466-172671688 GCF_001194135.2 Octopus bimaculoides | reverse complement strand
TATATATATATATATATATTTAAATGAAATATTCAAACACTGAGATTTGAAGTTAGATGTCACTACTGTTCATATCATCTGTGGATAAATTCAAAATTTGATGATATCACCAGTAGTAGCATTGGTGGAACGCAGTTATGATAGCTTTAAGGAGCTATGAAATATCGTAATGATGCTTAATGAGCATCTACCTGCTAGAAATAAGAGCCAAGTCTTAAATAATCCACCGGAGCACACCAATATAACAGAGAAAAACAGTATGCGAGGAAAACAGACCGAATTAAAACATTTAACAACACAAATAAAAATATTATGTAATTATATATATATATATACACACACACACAAACACATATGCACACACACAGTCTTTTGTGTTGCAATTTCATTTTCACCATTGGGTTTTTATAGCAATTTTCTACATGCCAATATATGTTTTATTATTTTCTTTATGCCTCTCTTTCTCCCTTCCTCTCTCTCTCTCTCTCTCTCTCTCCACACACACACATGCATTTATATATATATAATGTATTTATTGTAAACTTTTCATATTTGCATATGTTTTGTTGAAGCAAGTGTTCTTATACAGCTGGTTGTTTTTTTTTTCTTTTTCATTTTTAAAAAATCTCTCTCTCTCTCTCTCTCTTTCCAATTACTAACCAGTCAGCTGTAAAGTCACAGTGGCACCTGTTTCTTAAGCTAGGGTGATCAGAAAGTCAGTCATTTATTATCTTGTCAATGGATTTCACCACAATGCATGTCTTTGTTGTTATGTTGTTGACGTTGCTGTCGATATTTTTTGTTACTGTCGTTGTTTAGCCCAACTGCAATCCTAATTGAGAGGACTTCTCATCAAAAGCATTCCACCCATGACAATCCTGTTTTTTTTTTTTTACCTTTTAGATGTATCTAAAACTACATTATATAATGAGCAATGATTTGAGGGAAACTTAGCTGCTATGACTATCAGGCTTGTGATCATATAAAAGCTCCAATGCTGGCTCATAATTTTCACCATAACAACTAGCTGGAGCCATGAAAACTTCACGGAAAACATAAAAAAATGTAAGCATCTGCAAACAGTGTGCTGGTGCCATAAGAAATGTTTGTATATTATGACTTCAGGAAGTCTCATGGTCCACAGTTTGTCCATGACTGCTTTAGACCATTCTCTGGTATAGTTAGGAGGAAGGTACAATATCATAACATCTATAAGGTTCTCCAGAGAGTTTTAACATCTGTAGGTGGATGTCTACAAGACAAAGATGGGCAGCAGCGAGAAAGGGATTCCCATTCTGAGATTAAGTCTCTTTTACTCTTTTATTTGTTTCAGTCATTTGACTGTGGCCATGCTGGAGCACCGCCTTTAGTTGAGCAAATCGACCCCAGGACTTATTCTTTGTAAGCCTAGTACTTATTCTATCAGTCTGTTTCGCCGAACCGCTAAGTTACGGGGACATAAACACACCAGCATCGGTTGTCAAGCGATGTTGGGGGGACAAACACAGACACACAAGCATATACGCACACATGTACACACACACACACACACACATATATATATACATATATACGACGGGCTTCTTTTAGTTTCTGTTTACCAAATCCACTCACAAGGCTTTGGTCGGCCCGAGGCTATAGTAGAAAACACTTGCCCAAGGTGTCACACAGTGGGACTGAACCTGGTTGGTAAGCAAGCTACTTACCACACAGCCACTACTACGCCTAGGTCAAAAAGATTTTGTACATGACTTGAGTGAGATAACACAGAATGGATGACAAATATGTCAGGTGGGTCTAAGTTGTGTGTGATATTCTTGCCCTTTTCCAGTCAGCAAAGATTAAGTATAATGACATGACTTTATAATTCAAAGATCCAAGAAGAATATTTTTAGTTGCATGGAAAAAACCCCCCCAAAAAAAACAAAACAAAAGACCATTCACAGAAACTATATCTGCATTATCTTCCTCACTACAGTACTTGAACAAAATATACTAAAATGACAACAGCAACAACAAGCATAACAGCACACATTTCAAAATAACTGGCACATTAAAAAAGATGCTGACTAGAAAATTACCAAATAGCTGTGACAGGTTTGTTTGTTTTTTTTAATCTTCTTTTGTTCTACATTCTATAGGGAAGTTAAACTGACATGCTATGAGGAATTCAAGTATTGTAAAGCAGGCAGGAAGTTTAAAAAAACAATTACACACTCACACACACACATACATACATACACACACATAAATGCCTGCACACACATACATACACAGTACGTGCATGAACACATAGACACATATATGTCATCATCATACTCTCTCTCTCTCTCTCTCTCTCCACACACACACACACACACAGATAGATAGATAGAAAAATAAATATATAGTATATATGTGTGTGTATGTATAGGTATGGCTAGATACAAGCATGGCTGTGTAGTTTGCTTCCAAACCATGTGGTTTCAGGCTCAGTCCCACTGCTAAACCCTTTGAGCAAGTGTCTTCTACTATAGCCTTAGACCAGCGTTTTTCAACTGGGGTTCCCCCAGGAACCCTACGGTTCCTAGGGGTTCCATGAGAAAGAGTGAGATATGCTAATACCAATTTCATGATCGTAATATTACTATACATGCACAACATATTATTGGTTATTGTAATATTGTAATATAGACATCATCCTATCTAAGCAATTACGTCAAAAAAAAAAAATAATAACAAACCCCCAGACACACATATATATTTACCATGTGAACTTTGATGAAAATAATGAGAAGGGTATGGTATATAATTTTTTTTGTGTGCAGGGGTTCCTTGAGACATGTAATTTATTTTAAGGGTTACACAAGGGTAAAAAGGTTGAGAAACCCTGCCCTAGACTAACCAAAGCATTGTGAGTGGATAGAGACTAAAAGAAGCATGCCATGCACACACACGCACACACACACACACACACACACACACACACATATATAAAATCATAATTGAACATCTGCTTTTCAAGCTGGTATGGGTTAGATTGTTTGAAAGGGAACTGGCAAGCTCCAGTGGTCACATCAAGCTTCAGTGTCATTTCTGGCACAATTTCTATAGTTGAATGCCCTTCCTAATACCAACCACTTTACAGAGTGCACTGGGTGCTTTTTCCCATCCCACTGGCAATAGTGAAGTTGTCATGTAACTTGCAGAGTTACATGACAGCAGTGAAGGGAAAGAAAGGAAAGGGGAAAAGTTCCCACTACCAAGAGTTATGCCAGGTATACAATAGCTAAAAAGTGAAGACGCATGGCTTAGTGGTTAGAGTATTCGACTCATGATCGTAAGATCATGAGTTCAATTCCTGGTGACACGTTTCCTTGAGCAAGCCACTTTTATTTCTTGTTGCTCCAGTCCACTCAGCAGGCAAAAATGAGTAGTACCTGTATTTCAAATGGCCAGCCTCGTCACGTTTGTGTCATGCTGAATCTCCCTGAGAACTATGTTAAGGATACACACGTCTGTGGAGTGTTCTGCTACTTGCATGTTAGTTTCACGAGCAGGCTGTTCCATTGATCAGATCAACTAGAACCCTCATCCTCATAACCAAAAAGAGAGCCAATGCAATGGCTAAAATGTGACAGGACAAGCACCAGTTCTGAACCAAAGCGGAGGTACATGGCTGAAGGAAATAAAAGAAGGTAGTGATGGGTCAGTATGTTTGCAACCCCTTGTGTTAACATTGTAGAATAGCAGCAAACAAATGTTACCATCATGTAGACAATGTTATTTGTTTCCAATTGGTCATGAAAACATGTCTAGTCTTGGAGACATATTACCTTGCTTGGAAATGAGTATGATTTGGTGAGAGGAAGAGCATATGGCTGGAGAAAACACGCCTCAATGGATTCCACCTGACTGTTGTTGGTATAGAAGAGGCTGACAATAAAACAATGATGATTATGATGATTGTGTGTGTGTGTGTGTGTGTGTGTGTGTGTGTGTAAAAATATTGCTAAATATGACAGAGAAATGGCATGCAGAGCAAAAAATTTTAAATTGGAATAATAAGTAGTTTTGTTTCTCTAATAATTTCTTTCAGTGATTTATTTTATTCATTTACTTATTATCATTACCATTTTTTTATTTTTATTTTGAGATTTATTGTAAAGATTTTTATGGTGGAAAAGTAGATGGAAGAGTGTGAGAGAGAGAGAGAGAGAGAGAGAGAGAGAGAGAGAGAGAG
>NC_068982.1:172663180-172667131 GCF_001194135.2 Octopus bimaculoides | reverse complement strand
ACCACCACCACCACCACCACCATTACTGCTAGAGCAGGAGAAATTACAGTTCTGTTAGTGAAGGTGCTTTACATGTTAGAATTTTAGGGGGCAAATCTAGCCAGGTGGGTAAGACAGGCAATTCTTAGAGAACTTACTAACTCAAACATTTTAAGTTCAAATATATTCTGTGGATTTTGTTGTGTATTCATTAGGGGAGCACACTTAAATCACTAACATTCCTTTTTGTACAGCATGTGTGTGTGTGTGTTTTTACTCAACTGCTAGAAACAGCAATGACACATCATCATCATCATCATTTAACCTCCTTTGCCCATGCTGGCATGGGTTGGATGATTTGACTGGGCTGGCATGCCGGAAGGCTGTGCCAGGCTCGTCTGATTTGGCATGGTTTTCTCCAGCCGGATGCCCTTCATAACACCAACCACTCCAAGAGTGTAATGGGTGCTTTTTAACGTGCCACAGGCACAGGTGCCATTTGCATGACACCGGTATCTGTCACAACTGCAATTTTGCACAGCTTGATGGGTCTTCTTCTCAAGCACGACATAATGCCAAAGGCTTTGGTCATTGTCTTTGCGAGGCCCAACACTCGAGAGTAATTTGACCACTTTGCCTCCATGAAGCTCAGTGCTTGAAAGGAACTCAGCCAGCTCGCCTCTGTGAGGCCCCAGTTAATGAAATCCTGCAAACAATACAGTATGTTCATAGTCAAAATGTCTTTGCTCATAGGTCCAATCTAACAGAGAAGACTTGCTATAACCCTTTTGGTACTATAATTCTTTTGAAGAATACAGCCTCTGTGTCAGTTAATTTTGAAAACAGGAAAGAATTTTGTAAAATAACTTTGTCATTATTAACCTTCTTGGGACATCCAGGCTGATTGATTGGCCCAATAGATAAAAACTGAAAAGACTTTGAGGCCGATCCATCAGCCCAATGAAACAAACATTTTGAAGTGTAATAGCCAATCAGGGATTGTCTTTCATGAGATATAATATAAAACTATACAACATATATAGTTTTACATACTAATACAATAGTTTTAGGTACTTTAATCCTTTGTTTTCTACATGCATCCAATCATTTTCAATCTCAACAGAAAAAAAACAAAAAACTTTGGTGTTTTTGGCTGCACATACCAAAACGCCGTGTGTTTTAACAGGGTTAAGCTGGTGTTTGGAACAAACTGATATCAAATATTTTGATAGCACTTCTAACTTTAAATCACTTTGACCCTTCAGTCTTCAGATCATTTTGTCAAATGTAAAACTTATTTATTCACACTGCTTCTCAACCATATAGTTCTGGGTTCTGTCCAACTGCATGGAACTTTGGGCATGTGTGTCCTGCTATCGTCCTAGGTTGACCAGAGCCTTGTGAATGGATTTAATAGACAGAAACTGAAAGAAGCCTGTTTTATACACAAACACACACACATATATATATATATGTATGTATGTATGTATATGTGAGAACGTGCAAGTGTTTGTGCCTCCTTCTCATAACATTGTGTGATAATTGTAAATGAGTGTCACCATCATACAAGCAGTGTCATTCCTTTCCAATATTCTGCAAGAGCATGCCTGACCATGGGAGAAATATCTTGTTAGGAAACAGGTGAGAGTTGGCAAAAAAAAAAACAAAAAAAAAACATCTGGCCATAGGAAATATGCTTTGATAAATCTCAGCCCAACCCTTGGAAGCATGGAAAAGCAGACGTTAAATGATGATGATGATCACACACACACACACACACACACACACACACACACATATCCCAAAATTATATTACATAACACAATTTTATGCCTAATAATAGACATAACCTATAATTAACTGTCACTTTTCATGATATAAAACACATAAAAGGATTAAATGAATAAATCATAGTTTTAAAATTAAATAAAATAATCCAATAAATAAATGCATAAAAGAATTTTACCAAGTGAAATAAATAAATAAATAAATAAATAAATAAATGAATGAATGAATGAATGAAATAAAATAAATTAATTAAACACTAAACGAATAATAGCGAATTTGAGCAAGAGAGCAGCTGGTGGTGGTGCTGCTTCTATAAAAAGCAAGCTCAACGGGTGACTGCTACCAGGTGGATTTCAAATTCTGTTAAAGCCATTGAAATGTTATTATGCTCTCGCCTTCACTTCAACTAAATGTGGTTGTAGTTCTTGTTGTTGTAGTTGCTGTTGTTTAGACCCAGGTTGTCTCTGATCAAGGAGATCTAAAATTGAAAAGCATTCCCACTGTGACCACCCATCTTTAGGTTTTGTATATCCAGGATCAAAATACACCATTTTGAGCGTGGCCGTTGCCAGTACCGCCTGACTGGCCTTCGTGTGAGTGACACGTAAAAGCACCCACTACACTCTCTGAGTGGTTGGCGTTAGGAAGGGCATCCAGCTGTAGAAACTCTGCCAAATCAGATTGGAGCCTGGTGTTGCCATCCGGTTTCACCAGTCCTCAGTCAAATCGTCCAACCCATGCTAGCATGGAAAGCGGATGTTAAACAATGAGGATGATGATGATGACTCACTAATGTGACTTCATTTTAAAGACAACAAGGTGGATGTGAGAATGTGTCTGTGTGTGTGTCTATGCATGCGTGCATGCGTGTGAAAGGTTAATTTAGTTGCTTTTTCTCGGAGGTCAACCCCGTTGTGCAGAAGAGCCATAGGCAATCTGTGGCACACAGAACTTCCTGAATGGCATGTGTAATAATGATGCAAAACATACCTCATCATTATCATCATCATTTAACATCCATTTTCCATGCCTGTATGGGTTAAAAGGTTTGCCTGGAGCTGACGAGCTGGAAAACTGCATCAAGCTCCAATCACCTGTTTTGGCTTGGTTTCTACAATTGGATGACTCTCTTAACACCAACCACTCTACAGAGTGTACTGGGTGCCTTTTACATGTCACTTGCATGGATGTCTTTTATGTGTCACGTCTACAATTTCACTTAGTTTGAAATGTCTTTTTAAGCACAACAAATTGCCAAGAGTCTTGAATTTTTTAAATAGTGTAGCCCACCAGATGATGACCTATGTCACATGTGGGCCCCATTTCTCAAAAACAGTTGCCCATCCCTTGTATAATAGCTTCCTCATAGGCTTGCCGATAAGTAATTCACAAACTGATCAATGTGAGAAGCAGCTTCCTCGATCATCCCATCTCATCATCATCATCATCGTTTAACATCCACTTTCCATGTTGGCATGGGTTGGATGATTTGACTGAGGACTGGCAAGCCAGGAGGCTGTACCTGGTTCCAATCTGATCTGGCAAGGTTTCTAATGCCAACCACTCCAAGAGTGTAGTGAGTGCTTTTTACGTGCCACCAGCATATATGTACATATGTGTGTGTATGATGGGTATTTACTCAAATTTAGTACCTACTGAACTAAAGCTACATCCATACCAACCACATTCTTTTTATACATTTCTTCATTTTGTCTTATCCTCACATGATTATTTTTGAATTTATTATGGCTGTATGGTAGACAGAAACTGGAAGAAGCTGTCACATATATATATATATATTTATATATATAATAATATTAGGGACAAAATCCAAAATTACAGGTAAAAACTCAATTAAAATCAATTTATAAAAAATAAAAATTAAATTGAGCTTTATAGATAAAATATATATAAAATATGTAGTTTTAGGGAAAATAACCAAGTTTCAAGAACTCATCGATGAAAATCCACTATCACATATAGAAAAATTAATAATTAAAAGCACAATAAATGAGTATAATATAAAGTAAAGTAAATATCATAAGATAAATATAATATAATATAATATAATAATAATAATATAATATAATAATAATATAATATAATATAATAATAAATATAATATAATATAATATAATAAATATAATATAATATAATATAATATAATATATATATATATATATA
>NC_068982.1:172660188-172662836 GCF_001194135.2 Octopus bimaculoides | reverse complement strand
TATATATATATTTGTGTGTGTGTGTGTGTGTGTGTGTTTGTCACCCACTCCACCACTTGACAACAAATTTTGGTGTGTTTGTGTCCCGATAATTTAGTGGTTTGGCAAAAGAGACCGGAAGAATAAGTACTAAGGATTACAAAGAATAAGTACTGGAGTCAATTTCTTTCACAAAAACCCTTTAAGGTGGTGCTCCAGTATGGCCACAGCCAAATGCCTGAAATAAGTAAAACAAATACAAGAAATAAATTGCTCTTCACAGCCTAATAATGATAATGAGGTTTAAGGCTACCAAAACTGTAAGAATGTGATGTTGATTCCAAAACTGTATGGTGCTCTATGGTCTTGAACAAAGACACTTCTTTGTTTCTCACATTCCACTCAGCTTAAAATGAGTAGCCAAGATAACTCGGTGTGGGAGTGGGATTAAACACTGCGATGGACTGGTATCCTATCCAGGGTCAGGTATTGTACACTTTGTTATACATCATGGATATTGGGGATAAGTTCTGACCTTACCAGCCTGTATGCTCATGGAAGACAGTACACCTAACATAATGTATATAGTCCACCAATGAGATTCAAAGATTCTCAGTAGAGAAGACAATTAGCAGTGCTCAAAAGATTCAAACTTAGATTTCGATGTCTTTACAGGGGATCGATTCCACAAAGTAAAAAATGGCTGAAAGAGGGATCAAACTATTATTATATTTAATATATTCAATATAATTAATGTACTTAATTTGTTTCTCTGCATAATTAACATAATATATTTCGCATGTGTATTTGGTGTGCAAGATTCTTGATGTGAATACATGTGTTGAAAGAAATACAATTAGACTTTGGGAGAGGCATTATGCGTGTGTTTATTACCAGCATAATGCCTCTCCTAAGGTCTAACATAATATATATACATACATACATATATATATATATATATATATATATATATATATATATATATATATATATATATATATATATATATATATATATATATATATAAATATACATACATACATACATACACATACATGGTTCTAATTTCAGTCCCACTGCATGGCATCCTGGGTGAGTGTTTCCACTATAGCCCTGAGCAACCCAAAGCCTTGTAAGTGGATTTGGTAGACATGTGTGTGCGTGTGTGTTTGTATATATTTGTGTCTGTTCCATGTCACCACTTGATAACCAGTGTTGGTTTATTTATATCCCAATAGCTTACTTTGGTTTGGCAAAAGAAAGTGACTGGTAAAGAATTAGTATCAGGCATTAAAAAAATAAATACTCTGGGTTGATTCGTTCAACTAAAACCCCTTCAAGGTGGTGGCCCAGCATGGAAACAGCCTAATTAATAATAGCAGTAACTTTAATTATCTATTAACTACATAAACAATTTCACCCAGTTGGCTGGCAAATAAATGCATGACCAGAGCATTCTAGCAAGAAGAGGTCCAGTGGGTGGTGGGGATCGGCAAGTAGTTTTAATTATTCTCTCTAATCTGATGTAACATATTGCTAATACTGTAAGTTCATTACACCATCAACCCCAAAGGTGAGGATGAATACAAATCACCCTGGTGGCATGTGAACTTGGAATGGGAGCCAATGAAGGAGGAGGAGGAGGAGGAGGAGGAGGAGAGATGTGAATCTAAACAAACACAGAGAAAGGCATTTTATTTCCGTTTCTCTCTCCACAAAGACATAACCACCACCACCTCCCCATCATAACTGACACTTCACTTCATTGGGGTCCACTATTATTATTTACTGAATAATGAACCTCATTTTAAGTGGGATCCCATTTTGTAAGCCACTCCAAGACATGCAACCAGACCAGCCACCACCACCACCACCACCACCACCATCACCACCACCACCACTTCCTTCTCCAACTCTCACACCACACCTTGTAAACCACAGCGCTTGCATATATACCACAGCGCGTGACAACACCTCACTGTAAACATATTAACACCACACAATTGCACACTACATACACAACCCCAAAGTAATACAAGACTGGTTGGTGGGGCAAGGGTTAAAAACTAAATAAACTGATTTGCTTGCACAATACCCCCCCCCCATCTGCCTTACCCCTGCAATCACTCTTCCATCTTACTTTTTCTGACGGCTTATTACCATCACGCTGCTAAACTCTCTCTACATTGAAGTGTCAACCACATACTACATACTCAGATACTAAGAAGTTATATATATATATACACATATATATACACATACAAAGATAGATATACATATACACACGCACACACATATATATATTTTATATATGTTCATGCATATATATATATATATATATATATATACACACACACACATACACATATATACACACATACATATATATATATATATATACGTATATACATATGTATAAATATATATATATATATAGACACATACACACATACATAGACACACACACATATAGACACACATGTATATAATACACACACACACACACATGTATACAATACACACATACACACACATATATATATACACACACACAAACATATACACACATATGGTCATATGTGTGTAAATGTGTGTACATAAATTACTTCTCACACACTTATACTTCTTGCTTCTTTTTTCTTTTTCTTTCACCCCAATCCCCCCCCCCC
>NC_068982.1:172656239-172657205 GCF_001194135.2 Octopus bimaculoides | reverse complement strand
TAAGAGTTAGGCAACAATCCAATCAGGTACTAATTATAACACTTCTAATGATGATGTAGATGATGTAAATGATGATGATGGTGATGATGATGATGATGATGATGACAGCAATAGATCACTTCTTTAGTGAATTGTGACAATAACAGCAACAGTGGATGGGGGGGGGAGGTCATTACAAAAGAACAGCACTTGAGAAGCAAAGAGACATGGCGAGTGTGTGTGTGTGTGTGTGTGTATGCATGTATATGTATATATGTGTGTGTGTATGTACATATATATATATATATATATATATATATATACAGAGAGAGAGGGAGTGAGTGAGAGAGAGTGAGAGAACATGATACAAGGCATGAAATATAATTATGCTGTCCTGAGATTCCATGAATAATCAAGCGGTGTGCCAAAGAAAGCCTTCTCAACCACCATTAAAAATGCAACATTCTAACTCCACTCACAAACTAACCAGCCAACCACGGCGATGCTTCGAGAAAATGGATATTGTAAAATGTCCCCTGTCCCCTCTTAAACCTCTAAGTGAAATAATAAGGAAAGAAGACAATGAAAAAGAAAGCCTATCTAGATAATATGTAATAGGTTGTGCAAATGTTCTCAAGCCGGACCATTTATTCTTAATTCGTCCAATGCCAAGGATGGGTATGGCAGTGACAAAAGAAGACTCTCGACCAGATTTCTCTTATGCAAACCAATTTGTTTTCTTTTGCCAGTGATTGGTTGTGTCTGCATTCTTCATCAGACATGTTTCACAGCTTTGGGATATGGTCTTATGCAGGCCACACCCAATGCGTGTGTTAATGGAGAAATGTAATTCACACACATGCACAAGGAACATGATTTTTAACAAAGACTGGAACAAAACTATACGCACACACACACACATTTGCACATAATGTATGCAATTGTGCATGCGCGTATATATATATATATATATATATATATATATAT
>NC_068982.1:172652794-172655445 GCF_001194135.2 Octopus bimaculoides | reverse complement strand
TAATCCGTTCAAAAAAATATTTTACCAATAAAATTTTTTGAATTCATAAATAAATGGCAATGAAACAACAGTAGAATGTAAAGAATATTCTATGTCAAGTAAAAAGAATGTCAAGATCATTTATAATATAAAATATTATTATTATAATTGTTTTCTGAATCACTTTCATTCGAGCTAGACTCATGCACACCATCACTTGTAGACACGATCTCCGATTCACAAGCACCCATAGACAGACTTGTAGATTTCCTTTTCAAAAACAAGTCTAAAGTTGTTTGCTTAGAAGAAGCTTTTTCTCGCTCTCTATAAATTTCTTGGTAACATGCAGAAGCATTTGTTATGGTAGCAGAAACTTTTGCACTTTTTCAAAATTTGGATCTTGTGCTTCATAAATTTCCAAGGCTTTATCCACAAAATGGCTGTTTAACCTTTTTTATTTACTATAAAACAAAACTGCTAAATCTGGGGTCTCGTGAAGCAGGTCCTCATAAAGTCAGCTATTACTGTACTTATTTTATTGACCCCAGAAGGATGAAAAGTTAAGTTGACTTTAGTAGGGTTTGAACTCAGAATGTAAAGAGCTGTAAGAAATGCCAGCTCAGCAAAGAACAATAATGAAAATAACAATAACCACAACAACAATAATAATAATGATGATGATGGTAATAATAATAATAAATGCAGTACCAGACAGTGGTTATGCTCTGATGCAGTACCAGACTGTGGCTCTCATGGCTTCTGATCTTAACTGACTAGAAGTGCTATCATGTATATTGTTTGGTATATAAGACGGGCTCCAGCAAATATTCTGCTCAATACAACAGATTTGCTTGTCAGTTGTTTGACCTTAACCAGTTGAGCATGTTCCTTGGTGGCTGACGATATGTGCATCTCTGATCACGAGCAGAAGTGGTGGGGAAGCATCACAGCCAAGTGTTGAGAGGAATTCTTTAGGATTTGAACAATTCACCTCTGGAAACATAGGTGTTTCGTTCATCATCCTTAAACAATCTTTATTCAGGGACCTTTTGAGTGGGTTTGGCTACTTGAGCTGAAGAAAATTCTAACTGGGCCCCACCTGCGAGGTTATGCGCTGTTTATTTTGATATGAGATCACCATGTTGAGCACATATGGTTGTGATGCATGTGCCTGGTGTACCCTTATCTGATGGGTAGTCATGATGGATATACTGGGCTTCATATATTTTACCCCAGTGTCACTTTGATGGCATGCACTGCTCTCTCACTCAATAATAATAATAATAATAATAATAATAATAATAATAATAATAATAATAATAACAACAATGGTGGTTCCTAGTTTAGGCACAAGATCTGAAAAAGTTGGGGGAGGAGACTTAGCCACTTATATTCTTTCTACTCTAGGCACAAGGCCCAAAATTTATCGACCCCGAAAGGATGAAAGGCAAAGTCGACCTCAGCAGAATTTGAACCCAGAATGTAAAGTTCAGACGAAATACCACTTATACTGATCCTAGTGTTCAATTTGAAAGGATGAAAGGCAAAGTCAACCAGAACAAATAGTGCAAGTAAGTTTAAAGAATTTATAAATCTATTGTCAAAATAACAACAACAACAAAAATAATAATAAAAGTAGCATTTTAGCAAATTTTGTTGGGTGGTCCGTTTTCAGTGTTGGTACCAACATAATTATCAGTTGTACTATTTTATAAAAGTGAAGTAACATAGCTTAGTGGTTAGGGTGTTGGACTCAAGATCATAAAATTTCAGTTTCGAATCCTGGACAAGGCAATGCTGCATCGTGTTATTGAGCAAAACACTTCATTTCCTGCTGCCCTATCAAGTTCACTCAGATAGGAAAAAAAAACAAAAAAAAAAATGAGTAATGTGGTGCATCAGCATGGCCGCAGCTCTGAGCTGAAACTTTGAAATGAAATGAAATGAAAAAAATGTGGTGAAGTCATCACAGGTTTGGCAAGCAAGTCATTGTTTTGGTGGACCTACCTAAAAAAACAAACATGAGGGAACTTCTGACCTGATGGGCCCACAAGCCTATATATATATATATATATATTGATAGAAATGATAAGACAACAAAAGAATGAAAGAGACCTCGATATTATGTAAATAGAGGAATTTATCTGTAAATATAATATGAGACAATTATTCGGTAGCTATGATAAAACTCCGAGTTTCGGATGTCGGGGTGGAAACCCACGCCGCCATCTCTTCAGTTATCGGGCCACCCGCCCTGACATCCGAAACTCGGAGTTTTATTATGGCTACCGAATAATTGTCTCATTATATTTACAGGTTAGAATAGAGGCAGCTGATGAAGGAATATTCCAAGTGGCTTTCCGTTTTCCTATGTGTTCGTTCCGTTGTCTGTAGTTCATTGTTCTAACATCCTGTACCCTGATATGCATATATATACACATGTAGATGTAAGTATGTACATATATGTGTGTATACATGTATATATATTCTTTGTATTATATATATATATATATATATAGATATAGATATATAAAATCAACAGACCAGATTCATCATCTGAATATTTTCAGTTCTTGCTTCTCTCTATTTACATGCATGTATGTGTATATATATATTTTATACATCCATTCCAGACAGTTTTATTTGTTTATTTGCATCATTATCTCTCTCTC
>NC_068982.1:172650402-172651605 GCF_001194135.2 Octopus bimaculoides | reverse complement strand
TTCAAACTGTGGTCCCGCAAGGACAAGACAAGGGGTCCGTAGACAGCAAATACTTTTTATGGGCAATTTGATTTTATATATGTTTTTTTAATCGAAATCTTTTAATTGACAATAAACCTATTTGTTAAATACTGTTAAATAAATAAATGTAAAAATATATGTTATTTTAAGCAAATATTTATGTATAAATTTCATAAGCGTTTATAAGGGGGTCCCTAAGGTAAAACCTGAAATATAAAGGGGTCCGCAAGTCAAAAAGTTTGAAAACCCCTGCCATAGACAACAGAACCGAGTGTATTTCCCTAGCTTGCCAGCTACTGTCAAACAGTTTAAGCTATGCCAGCATGGAAGACAGGTATTAAATGATGATGATGATGATGAAATACATACATACATACATACATATGTGGGCTTCCACACAGTTTCTGCCTACCAAACTCACTCTCAAGTTCATATGACCTCGGTCAACATGGGACTATATTTAGAAGACACCTGGTCCAGGTGCTGACTGAACCTGAAACCATGTGGTTGTAAAATGAGATTTTAATCACATGGCCATGCCTGTACCTTCATTATTCAAAGATTTGAAATTTAGATTTCCACACATTAACAGATGCAGGTTCAACAGTGATTCCAGCCCTATACTTAATTTCCTTTTTTAGACTGACACATGTCACCAAGTTAGATGTGGGGCTCTGCACTAGAATAAATCAACTCCAATAATTAATTTTGCTTTTTTGTATTTTCTTTTTTACAATCAACTCTGTAAGTATGAAAACTGAAGTCAACTGTGGCAGGATTTGTATTCAGATTTATCAAGGGATTAAACTTAATATTGTAATGTAAGGTTCTCCAACACAGTCATTTCTAACAGAAGATCATCATCGCTAAATTCTTACATATTATATTTTACAAAAACAATCCTGAATGAGTGTAAAGCAAACTCAACCACAAATAGCACTTGAACTTCCAACATAATGGACATGACTAAAATTTTGAACAGAAATATTGTTATTAAATGAAAGAGATATATATATATATCATCATCATCGTTTAACGTCCGCTTTCCATGCTAGCATGGGTTGGACGATTTGACTGAGGACTGGTGAAACCGGATGGCAACACCAGGCTCCAGTCTGATTTGGCAGAGTTTCTACAGCTGGATGCCCTTCCTAACGCCAACCACTCAGAGAGTGTAGTGGG
>NC_068982.1:172649220-172650049 GCF_001194135.2 Octopus bimaculoides | reverse complement strand
TGTGTGTGTGTGTGTGTGTGTGTACATGTGTGCGTATATGCTTGTGTGTCTGTGTTTGTCCCCCCAACATCGCTTGACAACCGATGCTGGTGTGTTTACGTCCCCGTAACTTAGCGGTTCGGCGAAACAGACTGATAGAATAAGTACTAGGCTTACAAAGAATAAGTTCTGGAGTCGATTTTCTGGAATAAAAGCGATGCTCCAGCATGGCCGCAGTCAAATGACTGAAACAAGTAAAAGAGCAAAGAGCGTATATATATAAAAGTTAAAATTCACTTTTGTATGTCCTAGTCTGTTCTTGTTCTGTTATGTTTCAGATCCATTTTCTCAGCAGCTCTTGCCAGTTGCGACCAGAAAGGAAGCAATATTATCGTTAAAAGCACAAAATTACGTTTGACCCGCTGGTCAATAATTGGTGAGGAGTTCAGGACCTTCTGTGTCTGTGACTGGTTTGTTTGTGCATTTACTATACAGTTTTTAACTCATTAATTAACAGAAAGCACAGTACTCTTGGTTTTATTTACAGCATGTTGTTTATATATATATATATATTCATACATATGAAAAGCTTCTTTCAATTTCTGTCAACCATATCCATGCACAAAGCCTTGGTCAGCCCAAGTCAAACAAAGATGTTGCACAGTGGGACTGAACCCAAAATGATGTCGTTGGGAAGCAAGCTTCCTACCATACAGCTATACCTGTGCTTCCATCAGAATAAATAAATAAACTGAAGCTATTCAATATAGAAACTGAATCCCAAATTATCCACTTAATCAGATTTTACCTTTGATAGGTTATACACAGATACATACATACATATATATAT
>NC_068982.1:172648013-172648878 GCF_001194135.2 Octopus bimaculoides | reverse complement strand
TGGGCTTCACGGAGGCAATGATCAAGACCTTTGGTATTATGTCATGTTTCAGAAGAAGACCCATTAATCCAAGTAAAATTGCAGTCGTGACAGATACTGGTGTCACACCAATGGCACCTGTGCCAGTGACGCGTAAAAGCACCACCCATTACGCTCCCAGAGTGGTTGGTGTTAGGGAGGGCATCCAGCTGTAGAAACAATGCCAAACCAGACTGGAGTCTGGTGCAGCCTTCCAGCTTGCCAACCCTGGTCAAACCATGCCAGCATGGACAACAAACGCTAAATGAGATGATGATGTATGTATGTGTATGTGTGTGTGTGTGTGTATAACAATATAAGCTGCTCTCTGTTTTAATAATTAGATGGGATAATCAGCTGTGTTCACAGTTTCATTGTTGTCTCATATGACACCTAATATTGAAGTATTCCAGCTGTGACGATCCTGTTTTATGTTCCTGAGCAATGTAGACATGTATGATAACAGGATATTATTTGAGGGAGCTATTGCTGCAGTTTTTAGTAGGTCTAGAGAGTATACAAAAGTTCCTTCCTTAGCTCATTAAAAGACGATGTTAATTTTCAGCAGTAAGGTAATTTGAATCTGTGACATTAACGAGCTTTCCATAGCTGCCATAAATTATGTGATGTCTTAATATAATTGATGGTTAATCCAACATTCAGAAAATACGCACACACCCACACACATACATGCATATATATATATATGTATATGTGTGTGTGTGTGTGCATGTGTGTGTGTATATATATATATATGCATATACATACACACACATATATACATACATATATATGTATCTCTCTCTCTCTCTCAATATATATATATATATATATATATATATATATA
>NC_068982.1:172646165-172648002 GCF_001194135.2 Octopus bimaculoides | reverse complement strand
TACACACACACACATAGATAGACAGACAGACAGACAGACAGACAGACAGACAGACAGACAGACAGACAGACAGATAGATAGAGAGACTGACAAAGAGGCAAAGAGACAGACAGACAGACAGACAGACAGACAGACACGCTCAGTCCTTGATACTTTCCCAAATTTACTTTTTACTGTACAAGCTCCCACTGACTTACTGTTCACACTAAAGAGGACGGTAAAATTAGCATAGACAACTGTAGGGGTATGAGGTACCCCTAGTTATAACTCACAAGGACTATTCAACGTCCCTTGAGCTGGTGCTATGAGGAAATGCACTCAGTACCTTCTGTAAACATTTGAGCAGCCTAGCTTTGTTTCTGATTTAGTCCCACAATGTGGCACCGAGGAAAAGTGCCTTCTGGTATAAGTCTTCTGTGTGGATTCAGAACATGTTTAACTGAAAGAGAACCATTGTGTGAGTGCATGTGTGTGTGTGTTTGTGTGTTTTTGTGTGTGTTTGTTTGTGTGTGCGTGCATTTGTTTACTCCAGCAGGTGCTTTTACAGTGCACCTGTCAGTGGTATTGTCTCTCCCTTGCGTCAATAAATCCTCTGGTCACTTCATGCTTTCAAAATCCATGTTGAAAAAGCTATCCCTCATTTGCAAAACAGGTAAAGGTTGGTGACAGGATGAACTACAGGCAGTAAAAATACCTCAAATACCATATTTATCTGACCCATGGTAGCATGGAAAAATAGCCGTGAAATGAACCAATGAATATATGAAAGTGTTAAGGATTTTAATGTTGAATAAAGATTATTGATTGAAAATATTCTGTGACACACTAAAGAAGGGTTTTTTGGTCAACCTGACCTTGTCAACTATAATGAGAATGTAATTTGTGAAATTTTTAAATTTAAGGGAAAAGGTGTGCAGTAATTAAACTAAGACAAAGGTAGAGTTAATTAAGATTGAAGACATTTTCCATATAAGGGAAATGGAAAATTCCAAATTTTAAAATGATCAAATTTCAAATGGAGGTTTACAAATAAATGAGTAAGACACAAAGACAATTAGAGACAAGTAGGAAACGTGCAACAACAGTTAAAGCAAGCTTGAAAGAGTAAGTCTGAGTAAGAGGTTTCTGTAGAGAAAACTGATTAAAGTTCAGATACAATCAGATTAGAAGCCTGTAATAGCTCGGAAGGGATAGACAGAAAGCTTTCCGTGCTAAAATAGGTAGGAAGTGATAGACATAGTAAACTGTCGAGGAAGTGGTAACATTACTGGCAAAGGAATTATGTTTAGAAAGTATTTATTTAAAAAAATGTAAACACTGGGGAGTTGAAAATGAATGTGAGATTTATGAGAGACACTAAGTGTGTTTGGGTAGCTGCGAGTAAATTTGAAGTAAATTACAAAGTGTGAAAAGTAAACACATAGAGAACAAAGTGAAGGTATTGAAGAAAAGATGTAGCCTCACAGACTTCTAGTTTTACTGGAGATTAGCAAGTAAAAGTCTATAGAGGAAGTGACTAGCTATTTAATTTTAAGGGAAGATACACCCTATATATATATATATGTATCGTCTATCTGAATGTTTTGTTGTCCTCTTTTTCTGCATCACCTAACTGTCTGGATGTGTTGCGTTCTTGTCCCATTTTGCATTTTATATATATACTCTTTACTCTTGTACTCTTTTACTTGTTTCAGTCATTTGACTGCGGCCATGCTGGAGCGCCGCCTTTAGTCGAGAAAATCGACCCCAAGACTTATTCTTTGTAAGCCTAGTACTTATTCTATCGGTCTCTTTTTGTCGAACCACTAAGTTACAGGGATGTAAACACAACAGCATT
>NC_068982.1:172644518-172644933 GCF_001194135.2 Octopus bimaculoides | reverse complement strand
ACACACACACACACACACACATACATATATATACATACAAACACACACACATACACACACACAAAATACATTCATTCATGCACTCCTATATACATTTCATATGTATGTACATGCACACAGGTGTAGGGTCGTGAGTTCAATTCCTTGAGCAAGAGACTTCATTTCACATTGCTCCAGTCCACTCAGCTGGCAAAAATGAGTAATACCCGTATTTCAAAGGGCCAGCCTTGTTACATTCTGTGCAATGCTGAATCTCCCTGACAACTTCGTTAAGGGCACACATGTCTGTGGAGCACTCAATCACTTGCACATCAATTTCACAAGCAAGTTGTTGTGTCGATCAGATCAACTGGAACCCTTGTTATTGTAACTGGCAGAGTGCTCCTCTCTCTCTCTCTCTCTCTCTCTCTCTCTC
>NC_068982.1:172643822-172644507 GCF_001194135.2 Octopus bimaculoides | reverse complement strand
TATATATATATATATATATATATATTGGAAGGTTTGGAGGTGATGTACAGGAATTTTATATTAGAAAAAACAAGACAATCAGATATCTGGATGGTTGTACATTTACAGATTTTTATTAATATGTCACATGTTTTTATAAATTAGCGCTTGCATCTATTCTAGTAGATTCCTCAGATATATATATATATATATACACATATACGCATATACAACTGTGAAAATATGAGTTTTAAAATATTCCGATACATGTGTGTAAATGCTTGTGTATCTATACCTGGATATGCAACTACATCTATATCTATCTACCTATCTATATAAATATATATGTGCATGTATATACACTTATATATACATACACACAACATATATATATTACACACATACACACTTACAGCATATGTGTTCGTGGTGTGTTTGTGGTGTGTGTGTATGTGTTCATGCACAGAAATACTTTTTCTGAGAGCTGACCAACTGTTTCATGCTGTTATAACAGTGACCTCTGATGAGAATGTGATAAAACAGTGAGCCAGCTGCAGGGTCAAAATCTAAATTAATACTTTTATTCATGAATATTATATACGTGTGTGCATGTGTATGCTTGCAAATTTGATGCACACATCCATAAACATAACTATGCACACACACACACACACACACACACACATACATATATATATATATATAT
>NC_068982.1:172634737-172639192 GCF_001194135.2 Octopus bimaculoides | reverse complement strand
CGGCCATGCTCAAAATGGTGTATTTCATGTGCCACCCGCACAAGAGCCAGTCCAGGGGCACTGGCAACGATCTACACACATATGCATACACACACATACACTCATACCCCCCCCACACACACATATACACACACACACAAACTCACTGACATACACACACATCATTATCATCATCATTTTAACATTGACTTTTTCATGTTTGCATACGTTTACGGCTTGATGCCCTTCCCGTCACCAACCGTCACTTGGTTTCCAAGCAACATAATATTTCCGTACAGCCAGACATGTTTTTGCAGAGTGCTGGAAAGGTATGATACTGCTAGCGTGATAGTGACACTTATTTCGAACTATTATGCAATGCCAAAAAAAAGGACACATGCACACATGCACATTAATGTGCATGATAAGCTTCTTTCAGTTCCTTTCAACTGAATCCGCTCACAAGGCTGGTGCCTTAAAATACACGTACAACTCATTTTTGCCAGCTGAGTGGACTGAAGCATCATGGAATAAAGTGTCTTGCTCAAGGACACAACACGCTGCTGGGAATCGAACTCGCGACCCTACAATCATGAGCCGAATACCCTAACCACTAAGCCACACACCTTCACATCAGTCACTCACACACACACACACACACACACACAGTTCAAATGTACAGAAACAAAAGATAGAGACAGGTGAGGGAACAACAAGCAGGTGTATTAGTTTGACACTTGGGAAGAATGGAAAAGTTTTTGATGTTTCAAACTTATTCTCTTCAACAGAAAGGGATGAGAGCAAAAAAAAAAAAGGAAAATGTAGGGAGATATATATATGTATTATTCTTAAAGATAAAACTTACTTGGAAATGGATGCATGGCGTTCAATTAAATAATAATATAAATAATATATATATATATGCATATATACACACACATATGTACATACATACATATGTATGTATGTAGGTATGCATATATGGGTACAGGACATCACAAAACACAAGCAACATGAAATACGAAAATAACGTTGAGTACACAAAGAATGGGAGAAACAAATGGAAACAAGACAAGTAACATAAAAAACGACCCTTCATCATATATATATATATATATATATATATATATAAACACACATCATTCTGAACTTCTATTCATACTGCTGAACCTCACTTGTAAATAGATTGTACAAGCAATACATGATCTTCTGATATGTCAAGGACAATTAACTCTAAATAACTGAATTGGTCACTGACAACCAAGCCAAACTATGCTGGTATGGAAAGCAGAGAAAAGAATAACAAATGCTGATCATGATGGAACATGCATGTGTAATCAAGAGCTACATGTTTCTTGTGATGTACTTGTTTCTGGTATCTTGGGCAAGAGTTCTCTATCTACCATGAAGTTGCATTGAGTAATGTCCTGCAAATAAATTTTGATGGCCAAAAACTATAAACACATACAGGCTCATGTGCACGCACACACATGCACACACACATACACAAATATTGAAATATATCTTTTATCTTTTATTTGTTTCAGTCAGTAGACTGCAGCCATGTTGGGGCACTACCCTGGAGATTTTCAAATGAAATGAATTCACCCCAGTACTTGAATTTTAAGCCTGATGCCTATTCCATTGGTCTCTTTTACTAAAGTATTAGGTTATAGGGGACACACGAGCACAAGTTGTCAAGCAGTTGTGGGGGAGAAACACAGACACAAAGGCACACACACACACACACACACACACACACACACAGGGTTTCTTTCAGTTCTATGTAACTACATCCACTCACAAGGCTTTGGGCAGCCTGTGGCTATAATAGAAGACGTTTGCCCAAAGTCCATGCAGTGATACAGAACACGGAACCATGTGGTTAGGAAGCAGACTTCTAACAAGACAGCCATGCCTGCTATTTCAAAAATTTGATTCAAGGCCAGTAATTTTAGTGAGCAGGAATAGTCATCGACCCAAGTACTTGATTGATACTTTATTTTATTGATTCCGTAAAGTGCCAGAACAAAATGCCACTAAGAATTTTGTCCAACATGCTAATGATCATGGCAACTCATCACCTTACATATGTATATGATATTCCTTTGTAATATAAAAGCACAAGGTCTGGAAATTTGCCGGGGGTGGGAGTTAGTTGACCACAGTACACATCAGGCACTTATATTGCCAACCCTGAAAGAATATAAGACGAGGTTGACCAACTGGATTTGAATTCAGAATATAAAGAACCACAAGAAATGCTGATCAGCAGTTTATCTGGCATGCTAACAATTGTGCTAAATCTGCCGTCCTACATATTTATAAGCTATTAATTCTTGTCTACTGGCAATAAGATATGCATATTGCTAATGAAACCAGTAAAATGATTCACTGAACAACAATACCTTGCTATACTTATTCCACCCAACATGCACAAACACTCCCTAGTCGCTCACTAACCAGAAAGGCTGTGAACCAATGATTGGCCCACAAAAAACACATGATCTTAAAAATAAAAAAAACTTTCTTAAATGTGTGTGTGAGTGTGTGTGTGTGTGCATGTGGATTTGTGTCTGCATGTGTGTGTGTGTGGATTGTGTGTCTGTGTGTGTGTGTGTGTGGATTGTGTGTCTGTGTGTGTGTGTGTGTACTAGGAATGCATTTGATTGCTCTCTCTCATCCTCTCACTCTCGCTCACTCACTATACGACGTAGCTCATTCACCACTTCACTCCTACTCAGCAAACACTTCTCTTACTTCTTCACACACACACACACACACACATGCAGTTTACTTTTTCTCCACCACATAACTCTCAGGCTACATATCCCACCCTCCATTTTATTACCCTAACCTACTCTTAATCCACCAGCTCATTGCATTGCTTCAAGGTAGTGGAGCAATGTTAAATGTCAATCAGACAGTATGTGCATGTGTGTGTGTGTACGTATGTGTATACACACACACACACATATATATATGCATCTGTGCTTGTCTTCTCATACAAACTATGATATTATCAGTTTCCCATTTACTTTACGTGCTCTAACCCATGCCAGCAGGGAAAGCATGAGATTATGATGGTGATTATATATATCACCATCATCATCATCATCATCGTCTAACATCCATTTTCCATGCTGGCATGGGTTGGACGGTTTGACTGAGGGCTGGAAAGCTAGTAGGCTGCACCGGGCCCCAATCTCATCTGGCAAGGTTGCTACAGCTGGATGCCCTTCCTAATGTCAACCAATCCGAGAATGTAGTGGGTGCTTTTTACATGTCACCAGCATGGGAGCCACCCAGGTGGCACTGGCATCAACCACGTTAGGATGGTGCCTTTTAACATGCCAACAGCAGAGGTGCCAATCAGGCAGCAGTGGCCACAACTGCGATTTCACTTGACTCAACAGGTTTTCTCAAGCACAGCATGTCACCAGGAGATAAATACACACGTAAAATTCATTGGTGATGAGTAAAAAAGCACTGTCATGGTGCCATGTAGAAAGCACTGGTGCTGGTGCCATGTAAAAATCATTTAGTACACTCTATGGGGTGGCTGGCATTAAGGGCATCCAGCCACAGAATCCATACCAGAACAGACAATGGAGTTGGGTGTAATCACTCACCCCCAGCCTCACCAGCCCCTGTCAAACCGTCCAACCCATGCCAGCATGGAAAACATATTAAATGATGATGATATATATATATGAGTATACATGTACATATATAATGCTTGCATAATATATTTATACACCCACATCCATTTATTTATTTTTTTTTACTCTAGGCACAAGGCCCGAAATTTTGGGGGAGGGGGCTAGTCAATTAGATCGACCCCAGTATGAAACTGGTATTTAATCTATTGACTCCGATAGAATGAAAGGCAACGTTTCTGCCAGCTCACCGCCTTCCCACATCCACTTATTGCACATACACTGTTGTCTCTTGGATCAAGTCCCATAAGTCATGGTGCAAATTGAAATGTCATAAAATCAACTGTATTACTATTATTATTATCATTATTATTATTTTAGTGTCCTTCGTCAGAAATCTTTCATTACACACCCTGTCACCTCTGCAGCAACTTTCCATCCACGTGTCTCCTCCAGTCTTGTGTAGGCCATTCTGTCTTTCTGAAACTATTACTTATGAGAATGAAGATAACATAAGTGCATGCATAGGTATGTGCATGATTGTGCTTATGTGTAAGCATGTTTCTATGCTTACATGTATGCGCATGTAAAGTCAAAATAACAGAAGAACTTTTTCCTCTATTGCCATATAGATGGAGGCATGGCTGTGTGGTAAGAAGCTTGCTTCCCAACCACATGGTTCCAGGTTCAGTCCCACTGTGTGGTACCTTGGGCAGATGTTTTCTGTTATAGCCTTGGGCCAACCAAAGCATTGTGAGTGGATTTGGTAGACAGAAACTGAAAGAACCTCATCGTATATATATATATATATATATAT
>NC_068982.1:172633675-172634603 GCF_001194135.2 Octopus bimaculoides | reverse complement strand
TGTGTGTGTGTGTGTGTGTGTGTGTGTGTGTGTGTGTGCATTTGTTATTTGAGTCTGGGTTTGTCCTGCCACCATTGCATGACAACCGACGTTAGTGTGCTTACGTCCCCATCGCAAACAGAAACCGACAGAATAAGTACTAGGCTTACAAATAATAAGTCCTGGGGGTCAATTTGTTCAACGAAAGGCGGTGCTCCAGCATGGCCTCAGTCAAATAACTGAAACAAGTAAAAGAATAAAAGAATGCTAATACCAAAATACATGAAAGGTGTTTAAAAATTATTGAAAGTCCAGCCATCACACTCTCCCTGATTGTTTCTGAAAATGGTTTTAATTATTCCAACAGTTGCCTTGTTTCATATTAAACTGTTCTGCAGTTTCTGTTCAATCTCTCCACCAATTTCCCTCTTAAAGTTGATTTAATACAGTAATTCCCATTTCCAGAGAAATCAATGTTGTTGACATTTGAAACTTTGTTAATTCTGTTGTTCTTTGTACAGGTTTTTTAGTCATTGATCAACAACCGCACCAAAGCAACACCTTTAAGGGTTTGCTTTATATAAATTGATCCCACTACATATTTCTAGCTTGGGGCATTTATTTAATTGCTCACCTTCTTTGCAAATTCATGAGATTGTGTGGACAAAGATAAACCAGAGCTGATTGTCTAAACAAACATAAGGTTTCACACACACACACTGATATATATACATACATACATATATATATATATATGTATATATATATATATATATGGCTGTGTGGTAAGTAGCTTGCTTACAAACCACATGGTTCCAGGTTCAGTCCCACTGCGTGGCACCTTGGGCAAGTGTCTTCTACTATAGCCTCGGGCCGACCAAAGCCTTGTGAGTGGATTTGGTAGATGGAAACTGAAAGAAGCCTGTCGTATATATATATGTATATATAT
>NC_068982.1:172631641-172632681 GCF_001194135.2 Octopus bimaculoides | reverse complement strand
TTTCCAAGTGCAATCCCATGGTCATTAATGACTGAAGGAGATCATTACCCTTTGTGTGTGTGTGTGTGTGTGTGTGTACGTGTGTGTATATATGTATTTATGTAGATAGATAGACAGATAGATAGATAGATAGATAGATAGATAGATAGATAGATAGGCAGACAGGCAGGTAGGTAGGTAGATATCACTTAGGTATATGCAATACTAATAACCTGATGCTAGACCTCAATATCCATATGCCTTGAAACAAAGTATAAGTCGTGTACAGAGTGTAATATGAAATTAAATAAATGATAAAGGAACAGCATATGCAACGAACTTCATTAGCTTACAGGTCATTCTCCTATAAGATGCAGAGCACTCAGATGTGAGTGAATGAACATCATAGCTTCCTTGAAGCTAAGTACACACATACATATATACACAACATGCTTCCACATAGTTTCTATCTACCAAATTCACTCGAAGGACATTGGTCAGTACAAAACATTTGCCAGTACTCAACTGGTACTTTATTTTATCAAACCCCACCACCACCACCACTAAAAAAAAAAAAAGGTATGAATAGCAAAGTTGACCTTGATGGGATTTGAACTCAGAACATGAAGACAGGCGAAATACTGCAAAGGATTTTGCCCAGTGTGTTAACAATTCTGCCAACGTGCCAAATTGCCACCTTATGTTTTTAACAAATATTAAAAAAAAGGTAATCCTAGCTTAAATCTTAATTTAGAGTGCAGTCGATCTCATTACCAATGGTGTGAAATAAAAGTAAAAAAAAAAAAAAGGAACATGAAAGAAATAAAGAAACAAAATGGAATTGTCGATGTGGTGTTTCTGCTAACATAAAGTAAATGGAAAATCATCATCAGCATCATCATCATTGTTTAACGCCTGCTTTCCATGCTAGCATGGGTTGGACGATTTGACTGAGGACTGGTGAAACCAGATGGCTACACCAGCTTCCAATCTGATCTGGCAGAGTTTCTACAGGTGGATGCCCTTCCTAACGCCAACCACTCTGAGAGCGTAGTGGGTGC
>NC_068982.1:172631047-172631631 GCF_001194135.2 Octopus bimaculoides | reverse complement strand
CTACAGGTGGATGCCCTTCCTAACGCCAACCACTCTGAGAGCGTAGTGGGTGCTTTTACGTGCCACCGTCACAAAGGCCAGTCAGGTGGTACTGGCAACAGCCATGCTCAAAATGGTGTATCTTACGTGCCACCTGCATAGGAGCCAGTCCAGTGGCACTGGCAACGATCTCGCTCAAATGTTTTTACACGTGCCACCAGCACAGGTGCTGTCACGATTTCGCTTTTGCTTACCCCAACAGGTCTTCACAAGCCGACTTTCGTGATGTTTAGATATAGACAAAAACATTGAAGGAAAACCGTGGGCTTAAAGTGAATCTGTGCAACCCAAGCACCATGTGTAAAGCCAAGAAAAAGCTGTATGTCTTAGAAAAATTGAATAAGTAAGTCTATATAAGCAGGTGGAAAAGTCAAGCTACGGCGAAGAAATAATACCTGAAGGAATAATGTGTGTGTAACCAATGCCAACATAGGACCTGGACATTTGATGATGACGATGATGATATATACATATAGATACATACATATATACATATATATATATATATGTATGTATATATATATATGTATATATATATATATATA
>NC_068982.1:172630354-172630912 GCF_001194135.2 Octopus bimaculoides | reverse complement strand
ATATATATATTATATATATATGTATGTATGTATATGTATGTATCCATGTGTGCATTTATGTATGTAAATATGTATATAAATATATATAATACATATATACAGAAGTGTGTATATATGTACATGTAAATGTGTACATACATACATACATTCATGCATATACAGACATACATATGCACATTTAGATATGTGTGTGTATACTGGAGTGGAAGGAGCTCACTCGTTTACTTATGAATTTGTTTTGAGAAAGAGAGAGAGAGAGAGAGAGAGAGAGAGATAGAGAGAGAGAGGGAAGAGAGAGGAGGGGAGGAGTGAGAGATTTATTTTTCATGTAAGAGGATTACACAAACTGGCCTGGCAGACATTGCGAGTTGGCATAAAGGTTACGTGTAGCATTTATGTACATATGAATACCCATACACATACGTGTGTGTGTGTGTGTGTGTGTGTGTGTGCGTGCGCATGTGAAGCTTGTGTGCAAATGCATGTACATATCTGCAATATATATACATATATATATATACACACACCATGTATACAAATATATGTATGTATGTGTGT
>NC_068982.1:172627781-172630269 GCF_001194135.2 Octopus bimaculoides | reverse complement strand
TATATATATATATATATATATATATATATATATATATGTGTGTGTGTGTGTGTGTATGCTCACACACATGCATATACAAGCACACACATATCCACACACACACACACATATATATATAATGAGAAATAAATGTGTTGTAATGAGAAGATTGCTGCCTTTTTGCAAAAGTAATTACTGCCAAGTCAGCATTTGTTATATAAAATTTAAAACAATATGCTTGTTAGTTGTTTTGTATTTACCACACTGCATAAAGTACACACACACACACACACAGATATGTATTTAGAAATACATTTTGCATAGAGTAGATGTATGCATTCATATGTACATATATATTTAGAGATACGTACACGTCTGTTCTTATTGCAATGACGCTTTAATCTCAGATCAGCCTTAATGCAAACTGACCCATGATTTGGGTAGACATTTTAATCAAATCCACACCCATGTTGAGCAGTATTTCTTAAATGATGTTCTATGGAACTGTAGGGTTCCATAGGAAGTCACAAGGAGTTGTGTGGAAAATCGCAATAAACAGCCTAATAATATTCTAGGTTTTGCACAAGGCCAGTAGTTGTGAGGGGAAGGGGAAATCAATTATGTCAACTTCAGTGCTCAACAGGTACTTACTTTATCAACCCTAAAAGGTTGAAAGGCAAAGCTGAATCGACCTTGGTGGCATTTGAACTCAGAACGTAAAGGGCTGGAAGAAATGGTGCTAAGCCAGTGGTTCCCAACTGGTGGTTCCTGACCCCACTGGAGGGGTCACACTTGGGTTAACATTAATTTCAACTATCAACTGATAGTAGGGGGGTCGTAGGTGCAAAAAGTTTGGGAACCGCTGTGCTAAGCATTTTGTCTGGCACAAATAATTCTGTCAAAACAAACACTGAAGCCTGGTGCAGTCTTCAGCTTAACCAGCCTCTATCAAACCAGCATGGGAAACGGATGTTAAATGATGATGATGATGCCCAGTACATTAATGTAGGAATAAAGACTTGCATTCTGCCAGTTTATGTAAAGATGAAATCTGAAAGAAGATCATCGTATGTCTATGAGAGAGAGAGAGAGAGAGAGAGAGAGAGAGTTATTGTCTCCTTGTCTTGATATCACGTGACAGTTGTAAAATGATTGTCACCATCATCATGCAAACAGTTTCTTTCATTTCCAATCTTTGGTGAAAATATGTCTGGTCGTGAGAGAATATTACTTCAGTTGAGGGTTGGTGACAAGCAAGACATCCAGCCATAGAAAATCTGTTTCAACAAACACCATCCAAACCACACAAGCATGGAAAAGTAGATGTTAAAACGATGATGATGATGATGATGATGATGATGATGATGATGATGATGATGATGATGGTGATGAGAGCATAGTCCCTTTCCTGACTGTCTTACACTTCAAAGGTACTTCTACAAGGACACCATCACACACGAGGACTGTGTAGGGCAGTGAGCCCCAACCATTTTTGCACCATTTACTAGTTTCAGGCAAGAAGACTCTACCATGGACCAGGAGATCACATTTATAACAAAGCACAATAAATTACATAATATACAATTTAATCATTACGTATAATATTACATATATAATGCAGAAACGCCCAGCAGGTTGCAATAGCTAATGAAATAGAAAATAAAATTTTAAAATTTATTCTTTCTGTGCAGCCTAATACTGGTTGAAAATCTAGTGGCTGGGGCCCTGTGGCATAGTGGATCACAAAAGTCTGGGTACATATGAGAAGTAACTTTGCTCGATATTAATCAGTGCCAACAATGGGTACAGTGAAGTCACCGGCTTGCCTTATCTGATAGGCAACCAGAAACTTAAAATCATCAATAGGTGCACTAGAGTAGTCGGAAGCAGTTGGCAGCAGTCGTAGCCATCCTCTCAAGAAACGTGCACTGCTATGATGATCTGCTCAAAGGCTGAGATAAATTCTGTGCTACATAGTTGATGTAATTAGTGCTGGAGGGTGTGTTTTTACGAAAGGAAGTACAGCACATGAGTTATGAAGAAAGTGGGAAAGATCTGTGCTGTAACTTATCTTGGCTAAAAAGACTAGACTCCATCTGTCAGTCTCTCTCTCTCTCTCTCTCTCTCTCTCTCTCTCTCTCTCCCAACGTACATAAGAGGCATAAACAGAATAGAGAAAAACTAGCACTAAATGCAGATCTGCAATGAGTGGAGAAAAACAAGGCTGCGGATAGTTTATTAGATGTAGAAATGTTAATGAAATCAGTCCATAATTAATCATAATAATTATATTAATAAATACCACTTCAGCCACACGGGATAAT
Organism: Octopus bimaculoides; assembly: GCF_001194135.2. Lineage (NCBI taxonomy): Eukaryota > Metazoa > Mollusca > Cephalopoda > Octopoda > Octopodidae > Octopus > Octopus bimaculoides. Next base: position 172,627,966 of record NC_068982.1, on the reverse strand, counting down.
GCTTATTGCCAGTTTTGTGCCAATAGGCAGACAAAACCTATATCTTCTTCAAGATTGGTCTCCAGTTTCTTACACTAAGCAACATTTTTCTAGTGATGTAATACCTATTTGCAAACAGCTAGGTTACCACAATTAAACAGACTGCTGAAATAGAAATTTACAAAAAAAAAAAAAAAAAAAAAAAA
>NC_068982.1:172623933-172627503 GCF_001194135.2 Octopus bimaculoides | reverse complement strand
ATATTTTTTTTTTTTTGTTTCAGTCATTCAACTGCGGCCATGTACTCATTTTTTAAACCAGGTACTTATTCTTTTAGTCTCTTTTGCTGAACCGCTAGCTCATGGAGATGTAAACAAATCAATGCCAGTTATCAAGCAGTGGTGGGAGACACAAAGATACAAACATATATATTTTTGATTTTCTATAGAAATGAAGATATTTCCTCTGTCTGGCTGTTTTTCTCTCTGTAAAACAGAAAGTTACATTGCGGAACAGTCATTTTAACGAGTTGTATTTATTTATTTATCATCCAATGAGATACATCTGCACCACCGGATGCTTCTGAACCAGTTGTTGAGTGTCCCACCCCATGAAGAATCAATGTTAGATGTGTCGAAACAATTGTCACGATTAATAATAAATTCTTGTATACTCCATCTTCTATCTTTCATCTGTTATATATATATATATATAGAGAGAGAGAGAGATGGTTCCAAGTTCAGTCCCACTGCATGGCACCTTGGGCAAGTGTCTTCTGCTATAGCCTCAGGCTGACTGAAACTGTGAGTGGATTTGGTAGACAGAAACTGAAAGAAGCCTCTCTTAATATGCATATGTGTGTCTTTGTGTCTGTGTTTGTCCCCCACTACCACTTGACAACCAGTGTACGTGTGTTTACATCCCTGTAACTTAGGAGACTGACAAAATAAATGCCAGGCTTAAAAAAAAATACTACTAGGGTCGTCAAGTCATTCAACGAAAAGTCCTTCAATGCAGTACTCCAGCACGGTTGCAGTCTAATGACTAAAGCAAATGAAAGATAGATAGATAGATAGAAAGATATGAATATATACATCCTCATCATCCTCATCATCGCTTAACATCAGCCTTCCATGCTGGCATGACTGAGGACTGGCAGGCCAAGAGGCTGCACCAGGCTCTAATCTGACCTGGCAAGGTTTCTACAGATGCCCTTCCTGATGCCAACCACGCCGAGAGTGTTGTAGGTGCTTTTTACGTGCCACCATCATGAGAGCCAGTCACGTGGCACTGGCATCGACCAGACTCGAAAGATGCTTTTTACAGGCCACTGGTACAGGTACCAGTCAGGCGGCACCAGTATCGGCCATGCTTGGCAACACTGCTATTGGCCATGCTTGGTAGCACTACTATTGGCAGCACTACTATATATATATAGAGAGAGATAGATAGATAGATAGATAGATAGATAGAGACAGACAGATAGATACACACACACACACACATATACTTATACATGTATGTGTGTGTGTATAGCACTATATGTATGTACATACGCATAAATATAGACACACACATAATTATTACACCAAATAAAATAAAGATTTAGGATATTAGAGAGATCAAAAATGAGATAAAAATAGATTAAAAAATGATAAAGAGGACAATTTCGAGAGAGAAAGAGAGAAAGAGATAAATATCATAAACACACCATAAAAAATTGTAAATATAACAAAATGCACTTAATTATATTATTAGCAATAAGCACATTAGAGTAAAGATATGCTAGGCTTCTTCCAGTTTTTGAAAGATAATGACTAACAGAATACTTTGATGACATATGCAGAAATCTATTGTTAAAAATGTTTAGGAATAAATTAATATGGAATAATTTCAAGATGGATTTTATGTTGAGAATTCTGTGAATCATTGCCATAATCATCATCACTGTCGTTGTCGTTGTCGTTGTTGCTGCTGCCGTCACTTTCATTGTCATTGTCACCCACCACAATTACCATCACCATCATCATCATCATCATCATCATCATCATTATGACATAAGGATAAGGACTGAATATATCCACAACACATCATGTATGTTTCTTTGTGTTATCCTGTGATGTTATAACAATCAATCACATCAGATTCAAGTACAAGTGTGTATATGAGCATACATGTGTACACATAGGCACGCATACTAACACACATAGATGCACACACATGCAAACACACTGGGACTACACTCTCTGAGTGGTTGGTGTTAGGAAGGGCATCCAGCTGTAGAAACTCTGCCAAATCAGATTGGAGCCTGGTGTTGCCATCCGGTTTCACCAGTCCTCAGTCAAATCGTCCAACCCATGCTAGCATGGAAAGCAGACGTTAAACAATGATGATGATGATAATATATATAGTAGACATTCCTGTCATAGGTGACAGAGGAAGGTCCTGCAATTTCTGACTGAACAACCTGCACAGGTGGTTCGTTAATGATTAAATGTTTGTGATGTGCGTTAGCTCACTTCATCCAACAAATTGACATTACCTCTACAAGGGCACTATGTTCCACATGTCACGTGTTGAAGTGATGGCAGACCAACAAGAAATTAAGGGTTTTGCTCAAGAACACAATGCACTGCCTGATCCAGGAACTGAAACCATAATCTGGTGATCATGAGTACAACACTCTAACTACTAGACCTTTCCCCTTCAATATATATATAGGTACCCCCTGACAGGCCCCTGTGCCAGTGGCTCCTAAAAGCATAATTTGAATGTGATTGATGCCAGGCCCACCTGACTGGCTCCTGTGCTGGTGGCATGTAAAGAACACCCACTACACTCTCAGAGTGGTTGGCGTTAGGAAGGACATCCAACTGTAGAAACATTGCCAGATCAGATTGGATCCTGGTGCAGCCACTGGCTCTCCAGACCTCGGTCAAATTGTCCAAACCATGCCAGCATGGAAAACGGATGTTAAACGATGATGATGATGATGTATGTATGTATGTATGTATGTATGTATGTATGTATGTATGTATAAACTAGTAGCATGGAAAGCACTGTAGATTGAAATATAAGTGTACAAAATTGTATTCAATACATTTTGAGTATATTTGGATAAGAAAGACCTTTTCTGCGGAAATTATCTCAGGAAGAAAAGTTCTTTTTATAGACAATATGTGTGAAAATACACAACTGAGCTATGAATAACATCATTAGACTATAGGACACATGCATTTCTGCATCATTACCCTTCATCAGCAATGTACATTGAATCCGTCATTCATAGTTCACTAAGAACAGCTATTTTTAGATTTTACTCTTTCGGTTAACCTGCTACTGAGACTGTCCAGCTCTCGAAAACAAGTTTGTCATGTATGTATATATTCAATACATGCGTACATATTACATACATATTACTCCCTCCTTGTTTACCAATCTTCCATGAAAACATGTCTGGTCATGTAGAAATATTACCTTATTTGGAAACAGGTATGGGTTGGAAACAAGAAGGATTATCTACCCATAGAAATCTGTGTTACAAATAGCATTTCACTTAAGCATGTATGGGAAAGGGGAAATTAAAAAATTGTATACACACACACACACTTATGTATGTTATCTGTAACGTAATACAATAAATTGTTCCTTGATAATCTGTTGTGGCTGAGCATATAAATGCATTTTGAACACCTATTGCAGGACTAGAAAACAGTCATAATGGTGAAACGTACATGGGAACTTTAATATAAATTTGTGTTTATCCTTATTACATACATATACACACTCACATACATTATATATATATATATATATATATATATATATAT
>NC_068982.1:172622530-172623841 GCF_001194135.2 Octopus bimaculoides | reverse complement strand
CATATATATATATATATATATATATATATATATATTTTTGTGTATTTAAATATCTACCAAATATTTTGGTTAAATAAGTATTGTAACTGTTAGCAAAGTAGCAAAATTCTCACTTGAAAAGTTGTTTATACTTTGTTTAAATATAAAGACTTTTGTATAGGTGATACAATTTTTGGTGCATATCAATTCAAATAAGAGCCATGACGCAATCCTATATATAGGATTGTGTCATGGCTCTTATTTCAATTGATATATACACACACATATATATACATATATATATATATACATGGTGGTTGTCTATTCCTTATGCAGAGTTTGACCACCTCCTGTACCTACACCTTATATATATATATATATATATATATATATATAGAGAGAGAGAGAGAGAGAGAAAGAGAGAGAGAGAGAAAGAGAGAGAGATAGACTCTGTAAAGTGGTTGGCATTAGGAAGGGCATCTGGCCAGATAAATCAAGCCAAAACAGACTTTGGAACCTGGTGTGACAGCTGGTCCTGCCAATTCCTATCGAGTCATGCAACCCATGCCAACATGGAAAACAACCGTTAAATATTGTTGTTGATGAGACACATACACACATATATACAATACAATTCTCTGTGTTAATATATTCCTTGTTGTGACTATTCCAAATATACTTATTCCACTCTCTCTTTATATATATATATATATATATGGCATGAAGGTGCATGGCTGAGTTGTTAAAGCATTGGGCTCACAATCATGAGGTAGTGAGTTCAATTCCAAGACCATGCTGTGTTGTGTTCTTGAGCAAGACACTTTATTTCATGTTGCTCCAGTTCCCTCAACTGTAGAAATGAGTTGCAACATCACTGGTGCCAAGCTATATTGGCCTTTACCTTTCCCTTGGATAACATCAGCGGCATGGAATGGGGATGCTGGTATGCATGGGTGACCGCTGGTTGTCTATAAACAACCTTGCCCAGATTTGCACTCAGGAAAAGAACTTTCTAGGTGCAATCCCATGGTCATTCAAGACCAAAGGGGGTCTTTAACCTTTTTCTCATATATATATATATATATCATCATCATCATCATCATCATCGTTTAACGTCCGCTTTCCATGCTAGCATGGGTTGGACGATTTGACTGAGGACTGGTGAAACCGGATGGCAACACCAGGCTCCAGTCTGATTTGGCAGAGTTTCTACAGCTGGATGCCCTTCCTAACGCCAAATATATATATATAAATTAAACAGTAGGGTAAAAAATTGGATATTAATTAATATCAATTTAATACCAGGGAACAAGCACATTAAAAGAATCAGGG
>NC_068982.1:172618187-172620687 GCF_001194135.2 Octopus bimaculoides | reverse complement strand
ATTACTTATTACATATTATTTTCATATCAGGCATGACTGTGTGGTAAAATGTTTGCCTCCCAATCACATGATTCTGAGTTCAATCCCACTGCATGGCACCTGGGGTCACTCTAACCTTGGGCCAACCAAAGCCTTGTGAGTAGATTTGGTTGTAGGAAACTGAATGGAGCCTGACTGTGTGTGTGTGTATACATACATATATATGAGCCTGGTGTTGCCATCCGGTTTCACCAGTCCTCAGTCAAATCGTCCAACCCATGCTAGCATGGAAAGCGGACGTTAAACGATGATGATGATGATGATGATTTGGGTGTGAGAAAAGTAACTCCCTATTTCAAGATACTTATAAAGTATTTATTAATGGTAATTTAAAAAAAAATCTTTTGTGTTTGTTTTTTGAAATATAAATAAAACCCCATACTAAAGCTTTTTTCTCATGCTATGTATGTATGTATGTATGTAATGGGTTTCTTTCAGTTTCCATCCACCAGATCTACTCACAAGGCTTTGATCAATCTGGGGCTACAGTAGAAGATACTTGCCCATTGAATCACACAGCTGAACTGAACCCAAAACCATGTTGTTTCTCAACACTTAAACTATATTAATGAAATACCCTGCTTTTGTGTGTTTTACACATATGATACTATTTTGCATGAGTATGAATGAACATATTGCATGTTCTGGATGTGATAACTTATCAGATGGATGTGTGATGCATTTTGTAACAGTTTTCTTTTCTTTTCTTCTTTTTTTTTTTCTTTCACAACTAATCAAGTTTTAATGATGAACATATATTTTGACATGCTTATGAATAATTTTGCTTATATATTACCACACTGCTTCCCTTTTCCAATTATTTGATTAATTGGCAACATGAAACTTGGTAAAGCAATTCAAGAGTGCTTCAGCTTCTAACAAGACGGACAGATAGCCTGACAGATATGCACATACATATGCACGCACGTGCACACACACACACACACACACACACACACACACACACAGTTTTCACTTGCAATCTTTTTTCAGACACACTGATGCAAGGAACATTACAAGTCTTATTGTTCAAGGTCACAGTATAATAGTTATAGTAAAAGCTGAATTGTAGTCACTGTGACATTGGATCTTGAAAGTCTGTTTTCGTAAGGTATAGCTTTATACATGTTTTACATGCACTTGCATACACTTATATGCATGTAGTCTGCATGTGCCCACACTTTGGTAGGGAACAGAATCAGGACTCAGACTCAAATGCATTTCTAGCATGCAGGTAAGCATATATATATATAGATAGATAAGCAAGCCTGTGCACAAAAAGCAAATTTATACCTAGCTCCTATGTAGGATACAAATAGATGCATACATACATATATATATAATATATATATATATATATATGAATATACACATATAATTTTATGTATCCGTGTGTGCATGTTATGCATGTGTGTGTATTTATACATTCATATATATGTGTGTATGTATATGTTTAGATAAATAGAAAGGTAGTTAAGAAGGTAGACAAGTATATGCATATGTGCATATATGCACACATATATGCAATATACACATACCTCTTCCAACACAAACACACACACAGATATATGTATGTATGTAGGTATATAGATATATAGAATGTCACACACAAATACAAATATATTCACACATACATACACATTTACGTGTATAGGTGAGTGTGTGTCCATGTGTATGTTTGCATGCTTTGCAATGGGATAGATTTCAATACATATGCACATAATTCACTCTGTCAACATGCACATACACCCAGGCATAGTATAAGAATGTGCATAAATTTGTACATAAGTAACCATATACAGTCTCAGACATAGACACACAGACACTCACACACACACAAACACACACACACACAAACACATACAAATACACACGTACATATGCAGAGAGAAAATCCAGAGACCCATTAATAGCTCAAAAATGGTTAATAAGAGAACTGATAGGAGAAGAGAGAAAATAATACAGGAAATATTAACGGGAGTAAAAAAAAGGGGTTAGTGCCAGGTCACAGGCAAAAAAATAAATAAATAAATAAATAAATATAATAAAAAAAAAGTAAATAAAAATAAATATAATAATAAAAAAATAAAATTCCAGAATTTGGTTCCAACATTAACATCACTAACACTACCACCATCACCGCCACCTCTATCAAGATCACTACCATCTTGGTTACAACTACTACTTTTATAGTTGTTACTACCACAGGAACTACTGTTGACACTATGACCACCACCACCACAAAAACAACTACTACTACTACTGCTGCTGCTGCTGCTACTACTACTACTACTACTACTACTACTGCTGCTGCTGCTTCTGCTGCTGCTACTACTACTACTACTACTACTACTGCTGCTGCTGCTTCTGCTGCTGCTACTACTACTACTACTACTACTACTACTACTACTACAGCAGCAGCTCCTGCTTGATGCATTAAGGGAGAAAGTCTTGTGACAGA
>NC_068982.1:172616972-172617925 GCF_001194135.2 Octopus bimaculoides | reverse complement strand
ATATATATATATATATATATATATATATATATATATATAACCACCCTTTTAATGGCCAATTCTATGATTGGCTTTATGTACACACACACACACACACGCACACATACTCTCTGTTCTCTCTTTTACTTGTTTTAATCATTTGACTGTGTCCATGCTGTAGCACCGCCGTTAGTCGAGCAAATCAACCCCAGGACTTATTCTTTGTAAGCCTAGTACTTATTGCATCAGTCTCTTTTGCCGAACCGCTTAGTTATGGTGATGTAAACACACCAGCATCGGTTGTCAAGCGATGTTGGGGAGGGGGGGACAAACAGACACACAAACATATATACGATGGGCTTCTTTCAGTTTCCGTCTACCAAATCCACTCACAAGGCTTTGGTCGGCCCAAGGTTATAGTAGAAGACGCTTGCAGTGGGACTGAACCCGGAACCATTTGGTTCATAAGCAAGTTACTTACCACACAGCCACTCCTACGCCTATAATTTAATAAACAGAATATAATATCTGATGTGATGGAGTACTTTTTTGTTGATCTTACCATCATGGAACCGTGCACTATATTTATATACATATATGTACAATATTTGAAAACAAACCCGAAGCCTTTGTAAGTTACAGAGAAAGAGTGACTATGAAAGGGTTTTATGCAAAGACTTACAAAGCTTTCAGGTTTGTTTACAAATATTTTATGTATCTATACAGATAATTTGGCTGAATTTGATGGGTGAGCATGTTGGCCCAATTGGATGCGCAAGGAGTCATGTAAGCATTGATTTATGGGTTCGATTCTGACCTGGGTTAGCTCATCATTTTTCAGTCAATTGTTTAGATAAATATCGCTTTAAATCAAAGTATATATATATTATTATGACATATTAGTATATAGTTGTTAATGTATCATATATGTATATATGTGTGTGTGTATATGTGCGTGTGAGTGTATATATATA
>NC_068982.1:172612280-172616962 GCF_001194135.2 Octopus bimaculoides | reverse complement strand
TATGTATATGTATTGAGAAAAATAGAAAACAAAGATCTGTGAAGTAACAATATAGAAGAGTTTAGTGACGTGTTAAACAACTGAACACTTAAGGTCAGTGGGTGTATATTTTTATAGTGCTTAAGCACAAATTCAATGCACTCATACATGTGTGTGTGTGTCTTCTACTGTACCGCAGCCAATCAATGCTTTGTGGATCAATTTGGTAGACAGAAACCATATGGAAGCCTATTGTAAATATGTCTGTATACACACACACACACAGTTAGATATGCATACATACATTTGCTCAGCAGATTGTATACCAGTAATACAACTAAGTAGGGTGACAACCAAACCACTATACTGGGAGCAGACAGGACGATGGTAATCTATGTAGAGCTCTAAGCTTAACAAGTAGCAGTTGTACGTCTATTATATATGTGTGCATGTGTGTAGTTGTGTTTGCACTCACACTTCTGTTTGACAAGTAGTGTTGGTTTGTTTACATTCCTGTGACTTAGCAGTTCAGCAAAAGATACTGAATAAATAAGTACCAGGTTCAAAAATAAGCACTGTGGTCAGTTTGCTCAGCTAAACTTTTAATGGCTCTGCTCCAGCATGGCCACAGTTCACTGATTGAAACCAAGTAAAGCATAAAAGATATATGTAACCATGTGGATCTGGGTTCAGTTCCAGTGCGTGGCACCTTGGGCAAATGTCTTCTACTATAGCCTCGGACCGACCAAAGCCTTGTGAGTGGATTCGGCAGATGGATACTGAAAGAAGCCCATCATGTGTGTGTACGTTTATGTGTGTGTGTGTGTGTCTTTGTGTCTATGTTTGGCCCCTCCACCATCATTTGATAAATTGATGTTGGTGTGTTTACGTCCCTGTAACTTGGCAGTTCAGCAAAAGAGACCTATAGAATATGTATTAGGCTTACAAAGAATAAATCCTGGGGTCGATTTCTTCGACTAAAACCCTTTGAGCTGGTGCTCCAGCATGGTCGGAGTCAAATGATTGAAATGTGTAAAAGAATAAAAGAATATATAAAGACAATAGATACCCAAGTATGCCTGTTGCATACGAAACATTAATGGTGACTTTGATCTTCAGTAATACAGACACAACTACAGGCATGTTTCAGAGTTATCACAACTCCTCAGCAAAGCATAGACTAACTGCTATTGCAGATGCTATAGGTTTAGGGAAGTATTTAAGAGTTTTGTGACTCAATACATAAGATACATGTCAAGCTTTCACACTGTATCCAATTAGATGTCTCTATAATCAACCATTGTACAATTTCTAGTGGAACATTTTATATTACAAACACTTCATTCAATCTAACACTGTACCAAATACTATTTTCAAGAGCGTCAATGTGATTGTTCAAAACGCTAGAAAGAGCAGCCAAAGCCCTTCTGAACACATTCAATAATATAGTCAGGAGTTCGCGGTGTCTGGTAGAAAGGCAGTATCGCCACAACTGGAATGTCTTTTCTAGGATTTGCTCAATCAGGGCTGACTTGGGTCTAGGGAACAGTAGCCCTTTTCTGAACATATCTCTTACAGTCTGTCCTTTTGGCTCTCTGTTTTCATACTCTCTCCTTCCACCCAAGGTAACAATCACACTCCTTCAATGTTCTGTGTGTATGTGTAAGTGTATGTGTGTGTGTGTGCATGTATAGGTGAAGGGGTTAAATGTGGCAAGCCTTCAGCTGTACAACAGAGATCTGTCACGGCGCATTAACAGAAAACTGTTTTTAGTAGCTGTGTATAATTATAGACAATTAAGGTGATTAGCAGTATTTAGCTTAGCTCTTTGTCCTTTAACTAAATCTATGTGAGAGTTTCTAGGCAGTCACTCAACCTCAGAGAAATAGCAGTCAGCTTCCCTCAAATCACACTCTTAAGTTGACTGTGGGTTGTGCCTTTGATCTTTAGGTCTGTTTGAAATAAACAGCAAGGAATTAAATCAATAATAATGATGATGATGATAATAATAATAATAATAATAAATCAATATAGCATGCCCCAGTGATATGTATGATAATCAACATAGCATGCTCTGGTGACAACAGGATCAATGTGAAAGAAGAAGAAAAAATAAACAGTTAGGATGATCTGAAGTGGGAAATACGAAGGTTGTAGTCAATGAAGTGAGTAGACGTGATACCAACGGTTATTGGCGCATTTGGAAGTATCAGCATTCAGCTACTAACATGGCTGAAAAAGATTGGTGCAAGTGTGAAGGTAGAACACCTACAAAAATGAGCATTGCTTGGAACTGCAAGAATTCTTCGCAGAGTTTTTGAAGCATCACCAGTAAACAAGTGTCACCTGAGTCTGCTGGCTGTGGACGGCTGACACTTTCCATCATAACCCAGCAAAATAAGCTGTGAATTTTCAAATAATAATAATAATAATAATAATAATAATAATAATAATAATGATAACAACAACAACGTTTCAAATGTTGACACAAGGACAGTAAATTTAGGAGAAGGGAGGGGTAAGTCGATTACATGTTCAATTGGTACTTATTTTACTGACCACAAGATGACAAAAGGCAATGTTCCCTTTGGCTAAACTGTGAGCACCAAGCAAAAGAGGGCGCCACTAATGTGCCAGATCTCCCTGAAATCACACTCTTATGTTTTGAAAAAGTTAAAGGATATGTTGAATAATGTAGCCTGACATAGAAAGGATAAAGAGGATAAAGATCCTTTCTGACTCATAAAGACTCACTTAGCTGGTTTACCGGTTTCCATGGCTCCTAAATTCCCCACTTGGATGATATGCTGGTCTGTCGTAGGATTACTCATTTTTGCCAACTGATAGAATAACTGCCAGGCTTAGGAAAAATAAATACCAGGGTCGATTTGTTCAACAAAACCCTGTGAGCCTGTGCTCCAGCATGGCTGGAGTCTAATGGTTGAAACGAGTACTAGATAAAAGTACGAGTACAAGGTGTAAAACTGCCAAACTGAACATCTGGGAACCGAACCTCTGGCCAGGAGGAAGCATGTGCTTACCACCTTTTATTTACGTCTACTTACTGTCATCATCCTCTTCAATATATTACAATGCTTTGCCGCCAATCAATTGCTGTTGTTGTTGGCACTGCGTCGCTTACGACGTCGAGGGTTCCAGTTGATCCGATCAACAGAACAGCCTGCTCGTGAAATTAACGTGCAAGTGGCTGAGCACTCCACAGACACATGTACCCTTAACGTAGTTCTCCGGGATATTCAGCATGACACAGAGTGTGACAAGGCTGACCCTTTGAATTACAGGCACAACAGAAACAGGAAGTAAGAGTGAGAGAAAGTTGTGGTGGAAGAGTACAGCAGGGTTCGCCCCCCCCCCCTGCCGGAGCCTTGTGGAGCTTTAGGTGTTTTCGCTCAATAAACACTCACAACGCCCGGTCTGGGAATCGAAACCGCGATCCTATGGCCGCGAGTCCGCTGCCCTAACCACTGGGCCATTGCGCCTCCTGTCAATCAATTGCAAGCATGTTGAAAAGAACAAACAATACAGAGACATGGGTCAAAGCGGAAAGTGATGACAAGAATGCAGCAGCAACAGTGAAGGTGGAGGAGGGAGGGAAGGAGGAAAGAAGGCGGGGTGGGGTAAAAAAGAAAAGAAGTGGAGGAGGAGATATAAGTGATGGACAAGAAAGAAAAAGATTGTAAGGATGTAATTATCTCAATTGTCCAGCAGTAAGCTGTCAAATTGGACATGTCCACTTATGCCAACATCTTTTGGTCAAATAACTCAGGTAAGTCATGATGATGATGATGATGATGATGATGATGATAATAATAATAATAATAATGATAATAATAATAATGATAATAATGATGATAATAATAATAATAATGATAATAATAATAATAATAATAATAATAATAATAATAAAATTAATGATAAAATGCAAAGCCATGATAATGATGATAATGATGATGTCTGCCATGGCTTACCGGAATTAATCTTAATATAATTAGCCTTATTGAACATGATTCTAATTAAAATAAACATTGTCTGTGTGTGTGTGTGTGTGTGTGTGTGTGCGCACTAGCAAATAATGAAATATTAAATATTATTGGAGATGTGGCTGGAAGAAGAAGAAGAAGAAGTAGTAGTAGTAGTAAACATGTAAAATGAAAGAGAAAAAAGAAAAAGAAACAGAAAAGGCAGAACAATTTAAGTATACGAATGCAAAAATGGAAAGAGGAACAAGAGAAAGAGATGAAGAAAGCAAAGATTCAGCATCCTTGCCGTCATCAGCAGTACCATCATCACTTTTATAAACACCACATCATCTTAAAAGACCATCAGTTCTTAGGCTACAAGGACGACAACAGCATGTATGACATCATCATCATCATCATCATCATCATCATTATTGTTGTCATCATCATCATCATCATCATAGTCCTCAACATCACCACCGTACATTCTAACATTCCAACATCCATCAGTACTGTCCTTAAACAATGCAATCCAAGCACCCCTTAGCTCATTGCTTTAATGACCATTTTTCATGCTGACATAGGTCAAAGAAAAAAAAGAAAGAAAGAGGAGGAGGGCGAGGAGTAAAAGGCAGGATGATGAAACTTAAAATTAAACAGCAACAACAAGAACAATTACCGGTAAAAGTATTAGCAGAAGTGTTTTTGCTGGCTAACAAGCTT
>NC_068982.1:172604619-172612077 GCF_001194135.2 Octopus bimaculoides | reverse complement strand
TCACACACATTGCATGTGTGTGTGTGTTCTTTACATGCAAGCATACAGAACAGACAACCAATGCAATGCCACACAAACACCCACATGCACACACACACACACACACACACACACACACACACAACTACATAGTAGTTAATCTTCCACACCAATGTATGTACACACAAGCACAGACAAATACATAATATCAACAAGTCCATAATCAAATCAACACACACGTGTGTGCGCACGTATACATGTGTACACATACACACAGAAGTTCAGATGGCTTAATCGCCAAACTGCATACACACAAAGCACATGCTCACATTATTGAATGTGTGCAGATACACAGCTATACGCTATCACTCGCTCAGGCAGAGACAGAGGGAGACAGAACAAAGAGAGAGAGAGAGAGAGAGAGAGAAAGAAATTGAGGGAGACAGAGAAATAGACAGACTGAGATTAATATATGCAGAAAAATGCCAGCGGTCAGGCAAAAATCATCATCCATATTAACAACAACAGCATCAACAGCACTGCATCTTTTGAAGAAACATCCTTCCACTACCACCACCACCACCACCACCACCACCACCAACAACAACAACAACAACAACAACAACAACAATCAACAGTTTGCTTTCAAACTCTAAATATTTCATGGTTATTTAGATATGCAGATTAAGAACAGCTTAAACATGCACACACATACACATGCTTACCACACACACACACACACACACACACACACACAGATTCCTGCATAATCACACATGAATTCAAACATCACCTTCATCATTTTATTATTATTATTTTTTTTTTTTTCTTTCTCCCATCCTTGCATGGGTTAGCCAGACCTGCTACAGCACAGCATGCTGCAATTTCTTGAGGTTGTTTGTCTGTCTGTTTGAATGGTTCAGCCTCCACAGTTCAAATTTTGCCATTTATTCCTTTTTCTTTACCTGTTCGCCCAATACTACCCACCACCATCACCACCTCTATGAAGGACATACATGCTCGTTCCCATGACAACTCATAAGTACCCCTTCGATAGGTATGTATGTGTAGATGGCTATATAGATATGAGGTGGTTGAGTTCCTTTCAAGCACTGAGCCTCATGGAGGCAAAGTGATCAAGTTCCTAGGCCACATGGAAGCAAGATGGCTGAGTTCCTTTCGAGTGTTGGGCCTCATGGAGGCAAAAATTCAGCATTACTGTTGTCATCATAGTACAAGCATGTTGACTGGGAAGGAATAAATATACAAAAAATGTTAGGACCAAACTCATGCTACAGATGTGGAGGCCTACATTTTGGTAAGGATTGTCCTTTCAAAATGCAGAAGTGTTACAGTTGCCAAAACATAGGCCACAAGAGCTCACATTGCAGAGGAGTGTTAGGAAGGTCGAACATAAAAAAACTCCAAAGTTTTCTCAACAGAAAGTAGAAACGACACCAAAAAGCGGAAATGTTTACATGTAAAAGTAAACGAAGTGAATATTAGATTACAACTAGATAGTGGTAGTGACATTTCGATTACTGAAACTGACACATGGAAAAGAATTGAAAAGAATGATAAAAATAGAATAAAATAGATTTCGTTTCGTACAGAAGTCAAATTCTCAAAAGGGGAGCTGTTGTGGTAAGAGTCACAACACCCCCTGCAAGAACAGATTGACCGAATGATTACAAATAGTAGCAGTCTGAGTAAGATACAGATAGAATAGGTGTTAATTGCAGGAAGTTATAATATTGTTTGTTGGGTCATGTATAGTTTGTGGAGAGTTTATTGGATTGTTAGGTTGTTGTTACTCTACTTCAGATAAATATATCATGTGGTCACATGACCAACTGGGCTATCAGATATTGTTACATATTGCTGGTCACAATGTGCTTTTGCATTGCTTTAGCCTTCAAATGACGCCACACTGCTGGCTGGGTGAGCAGGGCAACATTTCCCCATGATCAAAAAGGGGATTGATGCAATGTGAAATGAAGTGTTTTGCTCAAGAATACAATGTGCCACCCAGTCAGGGAATCAAACCTATGATCTAGCAATCATGAGTGCAACAGCCTTACCACTAGGCCACATGCCTTCACACACACACACACACACACACACACATATATATATATACAGATTTGTATGTTAGTCATATGTAAATGTGAGGCTGAATAAATTTGTTTATATATATAAAAAATATATGTGGCATGTGTATGTGCATGTGTGGATTCCCCATCACATAAAACCATTTATTGTCTAACCAGAAACCCTCACTTCTTCCTTACCTCCAACTGCTCTTCTCCTTTATGCTTGCAGTTTCTTGTCCTTGAAATTTTTGTGGAATTGAGGTAAAGTGTAATTTGTTTAGTAACAAACACTTGTTTCACAGGACATGTGCAAGGTCTGTCTGCTGACAAGAGCTCCCAAAATTCTTCTTTTCAAATACTGAAAACAGTTCCTCAGCTACTTCTCACTCTTCCCAAGTCTACAACTTTAGAGGCACC
This sequence comes from Octopus bimaculoides, assembly GCF_001194135.2. Lineage (NCBI taxonomy): Eukaryota > Metazoa > Mollusca > Cephalopoda > Octopoda > Octopodidae > Octopus > Octopus bimaculoides. Next base: position 172,609,588 of record NC_068982.1, on the reverse strand, counting down.
ATAGTGAGTTGTTGAAATGCTAGTGTGGAGACATGTAAATGTATGCTGTGTGCAAGAAGTAAGATGAAAAGGAGCCTCAGCTAGACTGCCCATGGGCAAGGAACAAAGGTACAAACTCTTCTGGGAAGTTAGCAGTGATTGTGTGGGTAGTGTAAGCATACTTTTAGCAGGGAAATGAGCAGATAAAATGATCAAGATAGTCAGAGTGTGTGACAGGATAATAAGTTTAATAATAATAATCCTTTCTATAATAGGCACAAAGCCTGAAGTTTGGGGGAGGTGGCAAGTTGACATATCATCTCTATTGCTCAACTTTATTGACCCTGAAAGGATGAAGGCAAAGTTGACCTTAATGGAATTTGAACTCAGAACATAAAGATAAGTAGAATGTTTAGCAATAATTTATCTAGAATGCTAATGATTCTATCGGCTTGCCAATTTGTTGTTGTTGTTGTTGTTGTTGTTTTATTATTATTATTATTATCATTATTATCATTATTATTATTATCATTATTATTATTATTATTATTATTATTATCATTATCATTATTATTATTATTATTATTATTATTATTATTATTATTATTATTATTATTATTATTATTAAGACAGCGAGCTGGCAGAATCACTAGCATGCTGAATGAAATGCTCAGCAGTATTTTGTCTGTCTTTATGTTCTTGGTTCAAATTCTGCCAAGGTTAACTTTGCCTTTCATCCTTTCAGGGGTCAATAAATTAAGTACCAGTGAAACACTGGGGATCAATGTTATTGACTAGCCCCCTTCCCACAAATTCGAGGCCTTGTAATTCCAGCAGAAAGGATCATTATTATTATTATTATTATTATTGTGGAGGCGCGTGGCTTAGTGGTTAGGGTGTCAGCATCATGATCGTAAGACTGTGGTTTCGATTCCTGGACCAGGAGAACACGCTGTTTTCTTGAGCAAAACACTTCATTTCATGCTGCTCCAGTTGACTCAACTGACAAAAATGAGTAATCCTGCGATGGACTGGCGTTCTGTCCAGCTGGGGAACACATACGCCATTGAAACCAGGAAACCGGGCCCATGAGCCTGGCTAGGCTTTAAAAGTACGCATTTTTTTATTATTATTATTATTATTATCATTAATAATAATGATAATAATAATAATAATAATAATAATAATAATAATAAATAATAATAATAATCCTTTCTGACCTGGCACTAATTTTATCAACCTTGGAAGGAAAACTTGACTTTGGTGGCACTTGAAATCAGAACATAAAACCTGCTAAACATTTTGTCCAGCATGCTAATGGTTCTGCCAAACCACTGAACCCCAAACAATAATAATAATAACAACAACATAGGCACAGGGATTGAAATTTGGGGAGAAGGAGTTAACTGAATAAATTGGAGCTGGTACTTGAATGGTTCTTCATTTTATTCACCTTAGAGGAACCAAAGACAACAAGCGATTGTTTCTAAAATAAAATTACATGGCCCAAAATTTTCGGGGAGCAAGTATTCGATTAAATCGATTAACAACCTCAATATTGATTTGTGTCATAATTACAAGAGGGATGATGACAATAATGACGCCATCACCATCGATGATGATGAAGAATTGAATGATGAATTTGGTTCGATTGAAAAATTGGAACAAATGAAAATAAATCTTTAACCACTGCAAAAATTAATTTTAAAAACATCAATATAAAAACAAACACAGAAAAAAGTCACCCCACAAAGAAATGAGAATAGAATTGAATTGTGGGTTGATGTTTAATTGCAGAACCAAAGCTAATGAATTAATCAATTTTTTTTTTATCAGTTTATTTACTTATGTTTTTTGTTTTTCTTGAGAATCATGCAATACTTTTGTATCATTCAGAATCAAAGATGGCAGCTTCTAAGATGAAAGATTTGTATTTTCTTTTATTTGTACAGTCATGAATAAGAAGTTCTTACACTCTCTCTCTCTCTCTCTCTCTCTCTCTCTCTCTCTCTCTCTCTCTCTCTCTCTCTCTCTCTTTCTCTCTCCCTCTTACTCTTGCTCTCCCTCTGCCCTCCACCTTTAATCTAGGACAGTTGCAGATTACGGTAATCATTGCAACTGGCCTAATCTGGATGCCTCTGCCTGTTCTGCATTCCAATTCTCAGAACTTCAACACACACATAAATACACAGATGCACATAGGCAGAGAAATGAAATACAAACTCATACACAAACACATGAACACACACACACATATATATATATATTGAGAAAACATATACAAACATGGACACACACATATACATAATAACATAGCATACAAACATACACACATACAAGAAATACAGCAATTCATAGAGACAAACATAGCAATATATACACATATGTGCAAACATACATTCACACACATAGCTCAATGGCATGCTCATTAATAGCAATAACATGCATGCGCACACACACAGCCAAAAGCATGCATATTAAAAGTATTAAATGACAAACACATCCATTTGCAATCAAATTGATTATTTACATCATAGCTTTCAGATGAGTATGCTAGTAGGTCAGTGCATAAATACTTGTGTGTCACTGCCTTCATAGTTTAGAGTTCTGAGTTCAATTCTAGGATTCACTCAGATAATTTTTTTATTTTTCTATTTTTTCGTCTCTTCCTTGCTTCTTATCATTGCGGACATGGCTGTGTGGTTGTGAAGCTTGTAGTCTAAGGTTCAGTTCTACTGTGATACTTCAGTACAAGTGTCTTCTAGTATATCCTCAGGCCGACTAAAGCCTCGTCAATGGATTTGGTAGATGGAAGCTGAAAGAATTCTGTTGTGTGTGTGTGTGTATGTGTATATCGTGTGTACCCTTATCTTGAAATCATGTGATGGTGGCAAAATAAGCATCACCATCATATGAGCGATGTTGTTCACTTCCAGTTTTCATGCAAAGCATGTCAAATCCTGAGGGAATATTACCTTGCTTGGAAACTGGTGCAAATTGGTGACAGAAAGGGTATCCAGGTGTAGAAAACTTGCTTTAACCCTTTTGATACCAACCTGGCTGAAACCGCCTCTGGCTCTGTAGTAGAAATGTCTTGTTTTCATAACTTTTGAATTAAAACCTTCCACCAAATTTTAGTCACAATTTGTGTTCCTAACACCAGCCTAATGATAACTAAGTTATTTTACTAAATTCATTGTTATAAAATTAATTGAAAGAAACACAGAGCATCTCAAAATAAATATGGTAACAAAAGGGTTAATGAATTCCTTTTAACTCATGCAAGCATAAAGAAGTGGATATGAAATGACAATGATGGTGTGATGTTGTTGATGTTGCTGTTGTCGTTTCTGGCATGGTAAATAACAGAAAAAGACATCAAAGTCATTTGAATGTCAGCTAAAAATACTTTGCTTATAATTATTTCAGCACTCACTATTGAAGACTGAGTCGCAAATATACATATGTGTGTGCTGATCTCTAACTGTGGAGGGATCTGTGGAAGACATGGGACAACGTGGCAAAGGAGGATCTTCAGGTGTTGAGTCTCAAGGAGGTGACGACAAGTGACCGAGACTTTTTGCAATTTGCTGTGCTTGAGAAGAAAAGACGTCAGGCTAAGTGTAAATTGTAGACATGGGCAGCGCCAGTGAAAAGGCACTCGTGCCGGTGACATGTAAATGGCAGCCATGCTGGTGAGATGTAAAAGGTACCTAATACACTCTCAGAGTGGTTGGCGTTAGGAAGGGCATCCAGCTGTAGAAAACCAAACCGAACCAGACTGGAGCCTGGTACAGCTATTGAGCTTATCAGTTCCAGTCAAATCGTCTAACCCAGGGGTTTCCAAACTTTCTGACTTGCGGACCCCTTTATATTTCAGGCTTTACCTTAGGGACCCCCTTATAAATGCTTATGAAATTTATACATAAATATTTGCTTAAAATAACATATATTTTTACATTTATTTATTTAACAGTATTTAACAAATAGGTTTATTGTCAATTAAAAGATTTCGATTAAAAAACATATATGAAATCAAATTGCCCATAAAAAGTATTTGCTGTCCACGGACCCCCTGTCTTGTCCTTGCGGACCACAGTTTGAAAACCTCTGGTCTAACCCATGTCAGCATGGAAAGAGGATGCTAGATGATGGTGATGATGATAAGGGCAGATACAGACATGGCTGTGTGGTTGAGAAGCTTGCTTCCAAACTGCATGATTTTGTCCCACTGTATGGCAACCAGTCTGACTGAATGAGGGTGTATGCAGGCACACACACACACACACACACACACACACACACACACACACACACACACACAACTGACTCTAAGTTCTCAAGAGGCCAGAACAAAAGACAATGAATGAGTAAAGGTAAGGGTATGAACATGTGATGGTTTAAGAAGGAAGGAAGGAAGGAAGGAAGTAAGGAAGGAACGACGGATGGATGGATGGATAGATAGATAGATAGATAGATAGATAGAGAGAGAGAGAGAGAAAAGGAGGGAGAGAGAAAGGAAGAAAGACACCAAGTCAAATTGACAGACAGGAAAACCCAACCAAAAAAGCATGATACTTCGTCTACACCATTAAAACTGTGGAGAAACATGGAATTAATTTAAATTTATCAAATTGGCTATCTCAAATTACAATGCATGAGATTTAACTCTTGCTCATTTCATGTTACAGTTCTTATTGCTTTCATTTACTATATATTAAACGCAAACATACACGTATGTATGAGTGTCAGTAGAGATGTCAATAAATATAAATAGACACATATGAACATATACACATACACACAAAAGTGTATGTGTATATATATCCATGTATCCATATGCTCTCCTGTGCGTGTGTGTATATGTGCATGCGAGTATGTATAAATCTCCACAATCACACACAAGTAAACAGCAATGCGTATGTTTGTATCTCCCATGAAACAAAATGAACCTGACTGATATACATGTATATATATATATATATATATA
>NC_068982.1:172599414-172602745 GCF_001194135.2 Octopus bimaculoides | reverse complement strand
TATATATATATATATATTATCTATGTGCCCTTTTAAAGACTAGCCAGGCTCATGGGCCCGGTTTCCCGGTTTCTATGGCGTATGTGTTCCCTCCAGCTGGACGGGACGGCAGTCCATCGCAGCGTTACTCAAGAAACAGGAAGAAAGAGTGAGAGAAAGTTGGGGCGAAAGAGTACAACAGGGGTCGCCACCACCCTCTGCCAGAGCCTCGTGGAGCTTTAGGTGTTTTCGCTCAATAAACACACATATTTCAACTGCTAAAAGCAAATTCTTGACTATATGTATATGTATGACTGTATATATAAGCTATATTACAAACAATGCACCTACAAGGAACCTATAAAACTTTCCATTAATTAATCTCCCTTATAAACTCATGGCATTTATACATATATGAAGATACAAACACACCATAAACAAGTAGCTCTAAGTAATGTTTATAAAAATATATTAACACTAAACATGTCTATGCGTGTGAATATGTGCATATGTGTGAACATGTATACACATAAACATATAGATAAATATGTGCATATTAACAAGGGAGATTTATGCAATGTTTTATCAGTGAAAAGTGGAAGGTTAAAAGGTGTTGATGGAATCCCATCAGATAGTTGGAAGAATGGGGTCACAGTGTTGCATACTAAACTCCATGAGTTCTTAGCTGCTGTGAACAACACAAAACATCACAGAATCTTCATGATGAGGCCATCATCATCATCATCGTCATCACCCTGTGCAAGAGTTAAAAGGAGAAAGCTTGATTTTTTCAACTACTGAAGAATAACTAGGAGCTTAATTGCAGGAAAAATTCTCCCAAGTGTACTTGTAAACAGACAGTTGGCCATCACAATAGGAGAATTCCCTGAGAGCCAGTGTGGATTCAGGACTAACAGGAGCACCTTCAATATGCTATCAGTAATCTGGACATTCAGAGAGAAATGTAGGAAATAGAAAGGGAGAGGAATGCCTTTGCAACTGTGAGCAAAATAGATTTGTTGTAAATCATTTGATGACAAAGACATCCCCAAAATTCCTCAGCATCATCATTCAGCTACATAAGGATCACTGTAACAAAGTCAGATGGTAAAAATTCCCAGAGCTTTTCCCAATATATATATAAGTAAGGTTGCATTTTCAATATATAAAGACCTTTCCCAATATATAAAGTAAGGCTGCGTTCTTGCACTACCTCTTTTCACTCTCTTTTGGTATGTGTTGGCACTCCGTCGCTTACGACGTCGAGGGTTCCAGTTGATCCGATCAACGGAACAGCCTGCTCGTGAAATTAACGTGCAAGTGGCCGAGCACTCCACAGACACGTGTACCCTTAATGCAATTCTCGGGGAGATTCAGCGTGACACAGAATGCGACAAGGCTGGCCCTATGAATTACAGGCACAACAGAAACAGGAAGAAAGAGTGAGAGAAAGTTGTGGTGAAAGAGTACACCAGGGTTCGCCACCATCCCCTGCCGGAGCCTCGTGGAACTTTAGGTGTTTTCGCTCAATAAACACTCACAACGCCCGTTCTGGAAATCGAAACCGCGATCCTATGACCGCAAGTCTGCTGCCCTAACCACTGAGCCATTGCGCCTCCACTCTTTTGCTGTATGATGTGAGTAAGGGCTACAGAATACTTTGACGAAGAGTACAATGTTTACATCCTATAGTGTACTAATGGCAGGCTGTTGAATCTAAGGTTACTATATAGTCTTATGGCAAGACACTGAAACAACACACCAAACTGTTTGTCAACAATGCTGCTTTTGTTGCCCACAGAGACAACCCTGCAGTGTAAACATCCTTCTTTGCACAAGACAGAAGTTCTCCACTGCCCTATACCACAGGAAGATTACCACCCTCCCTGCATCATATTGTCAGGACATAACTGAAGACAGACCACCTGTTCAGTTTCCTGTGGTGCACCATCTCATCAGATGACAACAGCAGCAAAAGATGTCGGCAAAGACAAACAACACATTCAGTCAGCTGTAGAAAAGACTTTGAAACTGCAAACAGCTGAGAAAAAGCACAAAGATCAGTGTGAACAGATTCATTGCACTGACTTTCCCATCTAATATGGCTCCGATTCATGATTTACACATCATCACCACTTTCAGTCTCTCTCTCTCTCTCTCTCTCTCTCTCTCTCTCTCTCTCTCACACACACACACACACATCATCCTCAACATCCACTGAGTGATTTTGTTACAAAAACATCAGGTGAAAAAAAGGTAAAATCATGAAATCCTAAATAGAATTGAACCAAACAACTCGCCCATACATACATACATACATATATATATCTATATATATATATGCAATAACATATAAACAAATTCATTTTGTTTTTGGAAGCCTCAAATATGTATTGTATCATACAGACAAGAAAGTAATATTTTGAACGCAGTATAACGGTGAAAACAGCAGAAAAAAAATGGGTATTTTACCCTTATATGATGGAAAAAGTTTTCAGCAGACAACCATGGGACTTGAACCTGTACTTCCCAGATACAATCTGAGTACTTTATCGATTAAGCTAAACTGCCCGCTGACAACAATTCCCATCAATTAAGTCCTATATACATTGCTTCTGAGTGTAGGTGCACATGAACTATGTGAGAAGATCTGAGCTTCAAATGAGCATTGAAGTGCTGATAGTTCCAAACTGATCCTGTCAAGAAATTAGGGATAGTGGTTCTCAACCAGAGTCTACATGATTCTTGAGGGTGGGCCACATAAGATTTTGCTGTTAAAATTTATGAACAATAAATTGGTTGTACTTCTACAAAACAAGAAATGGTTGAGAATCACTGAATTAGGATGTTGGCCAATGACACTAACATAACACCCCAGATTATTATATGGTACCTATTTCCAATTGAGAGCCAAGTGAACTGAGGCATTTGATAAACAGTATTGTAACCAAAAATATGATGAAACACTAATCGTGGTTAGGAATTGTCAACTTAATAGCAACAAGTCCCAAAACCCATCTATTTAATCATATCACCCCCCACACACACTCTCTCTCTCTGTCTCTCTCATTTTTCATTACACATACATACCCATGAACATATGTACATACAAATCTAAGAAAGAAGTGCCAACAGATGACGTCGAGATGAAATGACATGGAATCAAAAGAAGCGGTGATATAAAGTGATTTGCAAACCCTTCCAACCGTCAACAGTTTGGGAAAATAATAATTGTTTTTAAAACGACAATGATGATGACAAGAATGACAACGAAGGTGCCTGCCGGTGGTAGTCAAAACAGAAAATTTACATAGCATAAGAGTACAGATACACATAAAGACAAAATCAAAGC
>NC_068982.1:172598025-172598900 GCF_001194135.2 Octopus bimaculoides | reverse complement strand
GTGTGTGCATGTGTGTGTGTATTCTTTTTGAGGGTGCAAAGGCATTTGTTAAGTTTATTTAGTTTCTGTTCATTTTTCTTTTCTTTTTTTTTTACATATTTTACTTTACTTTTTGTTTCTCTTTTTTTTTTTGTTTTTTGTCTTTTGTTTGTTTGTAAAGTCGGTATTCAGACAGTTTGAACTACAAATTGTCTGTCAAACACATTTGCTTTTTGTCACAAAAGGAAGTAATTCAACCATTAAAAATATGTAAATATATGGTGACTGCTGGGGTGGTAGGCGGAGGTGGTGGTGGTGGTGGTGGTGTTAACTGCAGTTGTTGTGACTTTTGTCCACATTATTTTTGTTGTTTGTTGTAATTGTTGATCAGTGATGGTGATAATGGTGATGATGATGATGATGATGATGATGATGGAGGTGCAATTTTAGTTGTGATTGATGTTGTTGTTGTGGGTGGTGGTGTAGTCACATAATGCAGTCAGTGTGACCATTGTGGTTGTTGCGACTATTACAATTGTTGTTGCTTTTGGTGGTGGTTGCAGTTGGTGTGAGTGTTGTAGTTTTTGATAATGGCATGATCGCAGTTGGTGTAATTGCTGTTGTTGTTGGAGTGATTCCTGTTATAACTATTTGCTGTTCCAGCTATTTTTCTAATTGTGTCAGACATTATTTTGTCTATATACATACATACACACACACACACACACGTCGTCATGCTAGCATGGGTTGGACAATTTGACTGAGGACTGGTGAAACCAGATGGCTACACCAGGCTCCAATCTGATTTGGCAGAGTTTCTACAGCTGGATGCCCTTCCTAAGGCCAACCAACCACAGAGTGTAGTGGGTGCTTTTTACGTGCCACCGGCATATATA
>NC_068982.1:172589612-172597953 GCF_001194135.2 Octopus bimaculoides | reverse complement strand
ATATATATATATATATATATATATATATATATATATATATATATATATACACGTGTGTATATATATACATATACATATATACACATATACATACATACATATGTACACATATACATAAATATATATATATAGTTCAAAAAAAGGAAAGAGACAAAAAACAACAACGTGAGGACGTGATACAGATTGTGTTACTAGACGCTCGGGAAAGGAAAGAGAGAGAGAGTATGATGTTTCGAACGGAGGCACACACACACACACATATATATATATGTATAGATATAGATTTATAGATATACATACATACACACACACAGATGCATGTATGTCATCATCATCCTCATCATTTAGCATTCATTCTCCATGTTGACATGAGTTAAACATTTTGACTAGAACTAATAAACCAGAGAGCTGTACCAGACTCTAGTCTAATTTTGGCTTGGTTTCTACAGCTGGATGCCCTTCTTAATGCTAACTACTTCAAGAGTGTGGTGGATGCCTTTTACATGACATGGCACCAGCACTGTCCACGACTATGACTTCACTGGACTTGATGAGTCTTCCCAAGCACAGCAAAATGCCAAAGGTCTCGATCATTTGTCCTCATGGCCTGCATGAAACCCAACATCCAGAGATCATGCTTCACCACCTCGTCCCATGTCTCCCTGGGTCTCCCTCTTCCACAGGTTCCCTCCACTGTTTTTATACAGACTATAGTCTCACTTGGCTTGACAGGCCAACACAAGCACAGTGTATTGCCAAGGGTCTTGGTTACCGGGCTGGCTGTCTCCATGTGGCCCAATGCTTGAATGGTGCTTTTTATCTGCCACCAGCATGGGTGCCAGTCAGCCGGCACTGGAATTGGTTACAACTATGGTTTCACTCAGTTTAATAGTCATCACAAGCACAGCATGTCATCTAATGATTGAAGGATGCTTTTAACAGGCCAGTTCCTCAACACTGGCATCAGCCATGACTACGATCTCACTTGGCTTGATGAGTCTTCTCAAGCAGCACACATCTCCAAAAGTCTCGGTCACTTGTCATTGCCTCTGTGAGGCCCAACATTTGAAGATCATACTTCACCACTTCATTCCATGTCTTCCTGGGTCTACCTCTTCCATAAGTTCCCTCCACTGTTAGAGTGCAACACTCCTTCACACAGCTGTCCTCATCCATACACATCACATGACTATACCAGTGCAGTCGTCTCTCTTACACACCACATCTGATGCTTTTTATGTCCAACTTTTCTCTCAGGGCGCTTACACTCTGTTGCGTATGCACACTGACATTACACATCCAGCGGAGCATACTAGCTTCATTTTACAAGCCTATGCATGTCCTCAGCAGTCACAGCCGATGTTTTACTGCCATCATACAGTCTGCCTTTCACTCTGAGTGAGAGGCTTTTTGTTACCAGCGGCAGTAGGAGCTCTCTGAACTTAGCCCACCCTATCCTTATTCTAGCAGCTATGCTCTCAGAGCATCTACTCTTGCTAATGACTTGGACACTGAGGTAATGGAAGCTATCGACTACTTCTAGCTTCCTTCCCTGGTAAATGATAGAATCTATTTTCTGTACATTTTTGGTGTTTATTGTACCTGCACACATTCCACACGTGTCCATAGCTTACACTGGGTACATCTTATGGAGTTTCTATCGACACCTTTCCTACAGATCAAGCAGGGCCATCTACCTGAAGAGATTTGAGATTTGCCTGCCTTCCTACTTACTAAGACTTTGGATTTTGCTAGGTTAACTCTAAGGCCCTTTCATTCTAGACTTTGCTCCCACACCTGAAATTCTCTAGTTCTGGTAGTGATTCAGTTATAAGAGCAAAATCATCAGCATTAGAGGAGCTCCCAGGGGCAGCCTGTCTTGATTTTCTCTGTTATCACTTGGAGGGCTATGATAAACAAGATGGAATTGTGGACTGATCCTTGGTAAACCCCTACTTGTACCCTGAATTATTCACTATAATTATTGCCAACCCTCACCTTACTGACAGTATCCCTGTACATGGCTTGTACAGCTCTCACCAACCACTAATCTATCCCTAGCTTCTGCATAGGCCACCAGATAAGGGATCGGGGAACCCTGTCAAAGCCTTTCTCCATGTCAACAAAAAGTACAAAGGTTTATTTTTGGCTAGGTATTTCTCTTGCAGATGTCTTACCAGAAATATAGCATCACTGGTGCTTTGCCCTGGCTGCATCTCGTCAAAACTAACTCTCTCCCTAATTAGTTGATCCAACAGTTTGATACCTCTGTAATTATTTCTAAGGTGTCACCTTTACCTTTGTAGCAGTTGACTATGGTGCTACTAAGATGTCATGTAAAAAGCACCCACTACACTCAGTGGAGTGGTTGGCATTAGGAAGGTCATCTGGCTATAGAAACCAGGCTAAAACAGACCATGGAACCAGTTCCTAACAAGCGGTCCAACCCATGCCAGATTGGAAATCAGATGTTAAATGTTGATGATGATAAAAGACTTGATTTTCTTCTAAATAACAGAATTTGTTTTTTTACATTGTTTTATAAGTGCTTCAACACATCCATCTAATACTGATTCTGTTGCATATAATGGATTTCTATTCAGTCAGGCGGCTAGCTGCAACACCAGTGCTGGTTGTAATACATTTTGTCTTAGCATTAGATTGGCAGTGAGTACATGCAACTGACAAAGTGCAACAAGGCAGAAATGTGCATCTAGCATTCTTAACAGCAGTTGCTGTGATGATCTTCATTTGGCTTGGATATGTATATACTGTGGTTTTAAACACAGTATGCCCATAAGAGATATTTTTCCAAATGAATACCACAGTAAACTTGCCTTTCAACAATGTGTTTACGTTAAGCATGATATATAGATAGTTATTTTAATCTAAAACTGCTTCTGTTGCATATAATGAATACATACATGCAAACACACACATATAAAAAGGGGGAGAAAGTTTGTGCCAATGTGAGAATTCATTACTTAAACTGCTACATCAGTTCTAAATGCTCCTAGGGAGTACACATACACACACACATACACACACAAAGATATCGTACATATAGACATAAAGATAACACACTTATACATACAGACAAAACATGCATATACACAAAGATAACATGCGCATAGACACAAAAGGGCACACACATACACACAGCAATAACCACAACATATATAGACATGTTCTTATTTTTAGCTGTGTTGTGTCTTTGAAAAAAACCAAACAGTTGAATTCACATGTACCATATTCCTCAGGGGCCAACAAATCCTGTTAACTTCCCTCTAAGCGTTGCCTAAATTGAATGCAGCTGAAGTTTGCAATCTGAAAACACAGTTTTTCCCTGCTAAGTGTATGGACGCAGGTAAAAGATATCAAACATCTCACCCAATTGGTAGATAGGCATCTATGTTAAATATGAGTTAATAGGAGACCACAAGTAGAGTGGTAATGTGCGTGTGCACGAAGTATAAGTAAAGTCTTATGAGTGTAAGTAAATTATGGTTAATGTTTCGTACTGGAATTAGATTGGGTAATGCCTTAAGCTATATAGCTATATAAAGCGTGCGAGGGCACCTTGTGTTGGAAAAAAAAATTACATGAGAAAGTCTCACAAAATTGAAAACATAAAACTTTTAATTATTTTGAGATCCCTATGGATTGAGATGCTCTAAGCTGTGGCTTGTTAAGCGTATGTCTATATCAAGCATAGTAAATGTTGGAGGAGAAGCCCAGGATGTGGACATAAAATAGGACAAAGTGTAATTTGAGTATGTGTACAATAAAGATTGTGTGAAAGCATATGTGTGTGAGTGCTTGTGTGTGTGATTAAATATGTTGCTGTACCCTATGCAAGAGCAGGCTATAGCAAATAAAAGAAAGTAGATGCTTCATATTTTCCACAACTCTGAGTTTCTCACTTTTGTATATTTTTAAATGGTAACTCCTTTCTCACTTGAACAATAGTACACAATATATATATATATTTATACATATATACATATATATATATATATATATATATATATATACACACACACACACACACACACACACACACACACACACACACACACACACATATATATATATATATATAAATATATATATAAGATCGTTGCCAGTGCCCCTGGACTGGCTCTTGTGCGGGTGGCACATGAGATGCACCATTTTGAGCGTGGCCGTTGCCAGTACCGCCTGACTGGCTCCCGTAGGATTTTCGAGTGAGATCGTTGCCAGTGCCCCTGGACTGGCTTGTGCAGGTGGCACATAAAAGACACCATTTCGAGCGTGGCCGTTTTCGTGCGGGTGACACGTAAAAGCACCCACTACACTCTCTGAGTGGTTGGCGTTAGGAAGGGCATCCAGCTGTAGAAACTCTGCCAAATTAGATTGGAGCCTGGTGTTGCCATCCGGTTTCACCAGTCCTCAGTCAAATCGTCCAACCCATGCTAGCATGGAAAGCGGACGTTAAACGATGATGATGATGATGATGATGATATACATACATACATGTGTGCATATATACATATATTGCTAATGTTAGATCTAATAACCTTTTATCTAAATTTGGAGATACCCATCTTTATACACTCTAAAATTAATCTTATTTTGTTTCTAGGAGGAGCCCTTGCTTTTCATCACCCATGCTTGTGTTGACTTTCTCACTGGTAATGCTTTTGCCAATATATATATATATATATACATATAAAAACAAATAATAAATGAGTATATGCATATATACATACAAGTATGTGCATACCTACATCTACCTGTATATATAGGTGCATATCTGGGTACAGGACATTGCAAACAAAACGTAGACAAAAAAATAATAATAACCAGAGTACAGAAAACACAGGCCACATAGAGAACATTTTCCTTCATCAGCTACCCCCATTCTAACACAGGCGTTTCGAAATATATATAAATACAAACATATATATAAATACAAACACACACACACACACACACACACACACACACACACACACACACACACACATAAATGTAATTCTTTTTCCAAATAAACGGTACTTCATATTAAAAGTTCTGATGAAGCTGCAATATGTTACTCAGGCACTCAAATATGAGTCTATTGCATCTTAAAGCAGAAACAGCTATAAGTTCAAAAGATAATCATCTATTCTTTTGTCATCTGATTTTCCTATACACATACATATATGCACACATACACGTGTGTGTGTGTATATATATATATATATATATATATATACAAACGTACACACATGTATAAACGTACACACATGTATAACGTACACACATGTATAAATGCAAATAGAGAATTCATGATGATAATGATGATAACATGGATACTGGTGCACCTATAAGTACTGTGTGTGAATGTCTGCCCGTCTCTCTCTCTCTCTCTCTCTCTCTCTCTCTCATATATATTGTATATATATACATTCACACACACGTACACACATATATTCATAGCTGCATGTATAAATTTATTATTTATCTAGGGGCAGTAAATTTTTAATACATCTGTATGCTCGGCCATGTGTGCTGTGGGGATGTAAAATCTGTGCATGTATACACTTTATAGTTCTTTATGTATATATATATACACACACACATACAAAACATGCATATATACACATATACACATGCATCTGTATGTGTGTGTGTGTGTGTGTACATGCGTATGAGTGAAATTCTGAGTGAATGAGTGAAATAAGCCAGATAGTCGTCCTGTCTTTGACCAGAAACTGTGAGTGCAGCCTGCAGCAGAAGATAAAAGATTTCATAGAAATCTTATGAGGCATCTGCTATCCATGGCAGGAGATACCTTGGCGCCAAACTGCAGAGATTATGGCTCGCCAATGACAACATAAATAAATAACTCTTCGAAAGTTAAAACTTAAATAAATAAATAATGAGTTTAATGAAATACACACATACATACATGCCATCAAACATACATGCATTAATACAAACACACATGTAGACACAAATGCAAACACACATGAACACACACACAACACACAAACACACATATATCTCTTTTGAGATATCATAAAAGGAAAAACTTTGAAAACGACCACACAAATACACACAAACACATATATAGCTGAATACATACATACACACCCACTCACAAACGTGGAGTGGAGTGTGGTTCATTGGTTTCCATGATAAGCGACGAGTAGTTTGATCGTAGGAACTTCCTACTTATTACATTAACATGCAACATCATCATCATCATTTAACGTTTGCGTTCCATGCTGGCATGGGTAGGATGGCTTGACAAGAACAGGCAAGTCAGAAGACTACACCAGACTTGGCTGTCTGTTTTGGCATGGCTTCTATGGCTGAATGCCTCTCTCTTAACACCAACCATGTGGTTGAGTACTCCAGATGCATAAATATCTTTACTTATTCTCAGACATAAACTACAGGACACAATATGTAATATAGTACCCTGGCTGTTGGAAACCTTGCCAAAACAGACGACTGGAGCCTGGTGCAGCTCTCTAGCCGGCCAGCTCTTGTCAAACCATCCAACCCATGCCAACATGGAAAATGGATAATAAATGTTGATGATAATCGTGATGATGACGATGAATTTATCCAATGTGCTTCCATTCAGTTTCCTTCATCTGAACTTTCACTCACAAGTTTAGAAAGTAACTCAAGACTTATGGTAAAAGTCAAACACTACAGAGTATATGATCAGTAATGTTGTGCAAACAACTGAGGTGCCTTACCAGAAGGACAGGAGTACGGGAGGTCATGAGGGTGGAAGGACAACTAGTGTAGGACTCTTTTGCTTTGGGCTATTGCTTAGAACAGATGTGGTGGTCACTTGAGTTCAAGGAATGTACTATTGGATTAAGGTCAGAGGTCAGACTGGTACTGGACTTTTGAGAGCTGAACAACTATATATCATGCCACATATATACATACATACATACCAGTGGCGTATGGTAGTTGTTATGTGAAGGCTCAGTGGTTAGAGCAATGGGTTCACAATCGTGTGGTAGTGTGTTGTACCAGGCTGTGTGTTGTATCCTGGAGCAAGACACTTTACTTCACGTTGCTCCAGTTCTCTCAGCTGTCAAAATTAGTTGCAATGTCACTGGTGCCAAGCTGTATCGGTCTTTGCCTTTATAACATTGGTGGCATGGTGAGAGGAGGCTGGTATGCATGGGCAACTGTTGGTCTTCTATAAACAAACTTGCCCGGACTTGTGCCTCAGAAGGTAACTTTCTAGGTGCAATCCCAAGGTCATTCATGACCGATGGGGGTCTTCTTCATGGTGGTTGCTGTATTGGGTGTGCTGCCACACCCATTGCCACCAAATTTCAAGCCGGGGTATAACAAAAGTTTTCCATTAAGATTTGTGATTAAATTAATTACTAAGGTTAATAGTTATAATGAATTTGCCATTTTTGATGGGTGTGCAGAACACATCAAGCACACCTGGCATATACGCCCCTGATACATACACATAGAGACAATACACATATATCATTATACATTAACCCATTAAGTCCAAGAGTACTTAAATTTCTGAATATTACTTTTAAATTTTACAGATGATTGAAAATAGGCTAAAATGAAAAAGATAATTATTAAAACTCCTTTACTTCAAGTAGAAATGGTAATACTTGGTGTCCTATAAATAGGACATTGAGACAATGTGATACAGCTTATTTAATGTTCTCATTTAGTGTCCTATTTATAGGACAGTGGGACTTAATGGGTTAAGACTTAATTTTGTGAGGTTATCTCTTCACAAGCTTTAGTGTGCATGCATGTATTTATGCAGATGCAGTCATAAACAATTACAGATATGCATCCTTTACTTGTTTCAGTCATTGGGTTGTGACCATGCTGGGGCACTGCCTTGAAGGGTTTAGTCACACAAATCGACCCCTGTACACATAATGTTGTCCAAGCCTGGTGCTTATTCTACTGGTGGTCGCTCCTCGTTGAACTGCCAAGTTATGGAGATGCAAACAAACCAACACACAATCATGCAGTTGTGGGTGCAATTTACTAACCAGTGGACCACACATCTTCACACGAAGTGTGTATCTGCGCGCACATGCATGTGTGTGTGTCAGCGCATATCTATCATCATCATCATCATCATCGTTTAACGTCCGCTTTCCATGCTAGCATGGGTTGGACGATTTGACTGAGGACTGGTGAAACCGGATGGCAACACCAGGCTCCAATCTAATTTGGCAGAGTTTCTACAGCTGGATGCCCTTCCTAACGCCAACCACTCAGAGAGTGTAGTGGGTGCTTTTACGTGTCACCCGCACGAAAACGGCCACGCTTGAAATGGTGTCTTTTATGTGCC
>NC_068982.1:172583958-172587589 GCF_001194135.2 Octopus bimaculoides | reverse complement strand
AATATATCTGAAACTCGCCACAAGGTGAGTTCACAGCAGGAGAGATCTTCAGAGGAAGAACTTCCATCCAGCAAATGTTTTGGCCCTTATTCCTGACACTCTACAGGAGCCGGACCCACCCAAGTCATGACACCTAAGTATCCTCCTGTTGCTTTACAAAATTCTGTCTCCAGTGGGATTCAAAACTGGGCCATTCTTTTTGTGATCTTGTGTTCCTAGGTCTGTGTTTCCAACTACTATGCCACACTGATCATCAAAGTAATCAGTTCTCTTCTTCCTTATATTTCCTATAAATAACCAATGGAATCTATAACTTGATCTATTGATCATTTCTCTTTGCCCATATCTACATTGAGCTTTTTTCAACAACATTGGACAAGCATTTGATTGCGGCAGTTCTTTTGTGGCCTTTGATACTTAACTGTCCGGTTGAAGTGGTCACAAATCCAGTAAAAACCTAAATACACACTCACACATAAATGAAATTCCCTTGTACCTATCCCTGTTGAGTACATTCTTGGCATAATTAGGCCTGCAATTCACACTAGAATGAAACTACCATGTATCACATGCATGTGTGTGCACCAATATGTATCTGCACATACAAAAACATTAGTAGATACACCTCCTACAATGATGGTAACAGAAATAACAAGGTTTTTCATATCATTAATTGTAAGTTATAATTTCTTTAAAATGCAGTTTCTCACACAGTCATCCACATCATCATCATTGTTGTTTAACGTCCACTTTCCATGCTGGCATGGGTTGGACAGTTTGACTGAGGACTGGCAAGCCAGAAGACTGTACCAGGCTCCAATCTGATCTGGCATGGTTTCTACAGATGGATACCCTTCTTAACGGCAACCACTCTGAGAGTGTAGTGGGTGCTTTTTATGTGTCACCGGCATGAGGACCAGTCAGGCACCACTGGCAACAACCCATGCTTGAATGGTGCTTCCTATGTGTCACTGATACAGGAGTCATTCATGCAGCACTGGCACGAGAGCCAGTCAGGCAGCAGTGTGTTTGTGGATGTGTAAAATGAACAGTGTAGGCACAGGAGTGGCTGTGTGGTAGGTAGCTTACTTACCAACCACATGGTTCCGGGTTCAGTCTCACTGCTTGATACCTTGGGCAAGTGTCTTCTACTATAGCCTCGGGCTGACCAAAGCCTTGTGAGTGGATTTGGAAGACGGAAACTGAAAGAAGCCCATCGTATATATATATATATGTATATGTATATATATATATATGTGTGTGTTTGTGTGTCTGTGTTTGTCTCCCCAATATCGCTTAACAACCGATGCTGGTGTGTTTACGTCCCCGTAACTTAGTGGTTCGGCAAAAGAGACCGATAGAATAAGTACTAGGCTTACAAAGAATAAGTCCTGGGGTCGATTTCCTCGACAAAAGGCGGTGCTCCAGCATGGCCGCAGTCAAATGACGGAAACAAGTAAAAGAGTGGTGAAGTAATAACAGAGGGTTAAGCCAGTGGCATAGAGATACAGATGAGAATAAGTAATGAGGGATTTCCCTGTTCACTCATCTGACTACACCACAAGAAACCAATTAACACTAAAAGTCCAACGCACATCAACCAACCCATTAACTATGCCCAACCCAATAACCAACTATATGAGAACGCAATGAGAGAGCCTCTATTTTTATAATACAACCTGATAGAAATAGAAGCCAAATATCCCTTATGTTGCAAAATAAAGCTACCATCTTACACAAAGACAAGACATATGGCATAATGTAGTCCTACATAGCCATAAAAAAAAAAATGTTGTAACTTCTGGGCTGGAATGCCTCTGAACACAGGCCTGCTTGATGAGAGTTGGCTTGGAGCTAAACAAGAACAACAACAACAAAAACCAATAACATCAAGCAAAGTACAAGCTTCTACCTGGTCATTGCACTTGCTAGAAATAGTAGCCAAATCTTCCTCAGATCACCTCTTACTGTCTTATAAAAAGGATGGACATATTAGATATTGTAGTCGTAGATGTATATACTTTACCTGAAATGAGAAAGAAAAGAAAAAGGAGGTATAAGTTACAGGTGGAATACTTTTGATCACAGGTTTTTTTACTCAGTCAGAGTTGACCTGGTGTTAAACATGAACAACAGCACAGAAGAATAAATAAACAATCAGACTTCAACTCTACAACTTTTGCATCTCAGTTTGTTGGCAAGGCAAGGTCCAGCCTAGCCTATATAGTCACTGTTAACTCCTATTCAATCACTGTTGCGCATGCATTCATTCCTTCATTTCTTCATTCATTCATCAGGGCACTTGCCTCTCCAGCTGGAAGAACCCATCTCTCAACTCTGCTCAGTACCATCTGTTTGCCCTCTATTTGGCACAGTCTCTTGTCTTGAAATTCTTCCTTACTCATCATGCTGGGTCTGCAGGTTGGTAAGAGTGCTTTGTAGAAGAATTAGGCAGAATTAGACTCTGAAATGCAGAAGAACCAGAACAGATGCCACAAGGCATCTGCTCCAACATTCTTATAGTTCTGCCAGTTCATTGCTCTTGGACTGATACTTCTGTAATTGATCCAGAAAGAATGAAAGCCAAAGATGACTTCAGCATGATTTGACCTTTGAATGCCAAAAGTTAGAATAAATACCACAAAGCTTTACAACTGGAAGCTCTAATAACTCTGCCAATTCACTCCCTTACTGTCATGCACCCAGATATATCTATAACAACCCAGAACATCACTGGATTCAGTCCAACAAACATTGAAAAGGCAGCAGTATTATTAACCACCTTAGTTCCAAATATTGGTCTACGTTGTGTATATCAGCTGAGACTTAATGTAGAAGAACAGCAGTTGACATGTTTGACCAGACCCACCATGAACTTCTCTTCAGAACTGAAAACATAAGAATAACAGACTGGACATTGGATGAAACACAGTATGTTGTGACTTCTGTCCATACTGCACATTCAATGTAAGGTCAGGGGTCATATAACACCAACAACATCAACAACTCAGTTCTGCCTAAACAACCCCTTATATCAAGATACAAACAAACTGCTCCACTTCTACAAATCGGTATCAACCAGCAAATAAAATTAAATTCATTCATATCCATGATGGTAGCAACATAAGCATATCTAGAAAGGTCAAATCTATTGATCATACACCATTCATACATATTTTCATATTAAGAACATTGAAAAGAAAAACATTATTTTGGGGAAATCGCTTTATGAAGCTTATCCCTCTGTTTCGGTGTCATAATTATATACACCTATTTCAAATATATATGCACAAACACGTGCATGCAAGCAACTAAGCATAACTACGTGGCTAAGAAGTTTGTGTCCCACC
Source organism: Octopus bimaculoides (assembly GCF_001194135.2). NCBI lineage: Eukaryota > Metazoa > Mollusca > Cephalopoda > Octopoda > Octopodidae > Octopus > Octopus bimaculoides. The sequence continues at coordinate 172,584,239 of NC_068982.1, read as the reverse complement.
CACACGATTTCAGGTTCAGTTCCACTGAGTGACACTTTGAGCAATGCCTGCACACACACACACACACACACATGTGCTTACTCACACATGCAATATATAAATGAATAAATACATATTTATAATTAGGTTCATCACCATCCCAGTTTTAAATTTTGCTAACAGTATATAAATTATTTATATGTGGAAGTACATGTCTGAATACATACATATACATGTGTATGTCTTAAGGATGATAACTCTGTATGTATGCGTGTTCACGTATGTATGTATGTATATATATA
>NC_068982.1:172578660-172583892 GCF_001194135.2 Octopus bimaculoides | reverse complement strand
ATAGATAAGACCTATACATAAAAATAAGAAGTCAAAGAGAAGGAAGAGAAAAGGGAGGGAAAAAAAAATGAAGAGAGATAGAATGAAAATAGAAAATAGAGCAAACAAAATACAGAAACAATGAGCAAAAGTTGTAAAATGGTTTCATGCAAGCAGAAGATGTGAGAAGCACATTGGACAGAAATACCATTTCCTGGCAGTAGAGAAGAGAATCTGTGACATGGTATCACAAAGGAATGACATCAAAACATGCAGGCTGAAAGAATCCAATATTGAGAATTCCAAGATAAGCGAAATTCCTCAGTAAACAAAGAAATACCACAACACGATTGCACATCCAAGCTAGAATTACACAGGACGCCTGTAAGGCAATGGCATGATTGTCACAAGATGTTCTTCATATATCCCTTGAGGTACTGTTATACTCATGGAAGCCGCATATATATCTCTCTATATATATATATATATATATATGCATATATATATGTGTGCACACACGCACACACACACATATATATATACATATACATGTATATGTGTGTGTGTGTATATATATATATATATATATATGTATATATAATAAATCGGTGAACAAGATATATATTATATATATATATATATATATATCAGTATATATATTAGTTTATGATATATATATCAGATGAGAGAGACTGCGATGGAGAAAGCTATGTGCATGTGTATAGACTACAATACATACATACATACATATATATGGAACCTGGTGCAGCCCTCCATTTAACCAGCTCTGGTTAAACGGTCCAACCCCAGCATGGAAAAACGGACATTAAAGAATGGTACTGATGATGATGATGATGATGATGATGATGATGATGATGATGATGATGACGATGATGGTGAAAAGCAGTGCATTTCAACAGAAATAATAATATCAAAAGTATTAAGAAGTACTGCACTGCTTCAGTTTTACAACTGACATTTAAAAGATGAATTTTCATCAATCCACAACTCATGTACACCCTATCCCAAGTAAGGGGTTAATAAAACAAAGAAAGAAAAACTCGATCTGAAAGCAAAATAGTAAACCACATGGCTCACTACCACAATTACTAACAGACCATAAATGCACAAACACATCTCACCGCAATTCACAACAGCATAACCGCAAATAGGAAGAGCAGCTACGAATATGCTTCCAATCTGTATTATCATGGGATTTACAAAATTTCAAAACAATGGTAATAATCCCTTTATTTGTCACATATGGTCACAGAGCCACAAAATTTATGGGGGAATGGGTACAATGATTTGGCTGGTACTTTATATCGCCTACCCTGCCATAATGGACGAAAGGTAAAGCTGAGGCTCACTGGACTTTGGGAGTACAGACCAAACCACCTAAACAACAACACAAAGCATTTTCTCCATCGCTGTACTGATTCAGCATATGATGATGATGATGATGATGATAATGACAGCAATAATGATAATGATGATAATAATAATAATAATTTCAAATCACTCAAAATAATGGTAATAAGGTTGGGCTGAGAAAATAATAATAATGTTTTCCCACCATACCTTTCATTCTACATCTGCAATAATATTTATTTACCCACAAGATCTTGTTTTATTTTTGCTGTTGTTCTTTTGTTTTTTTTTCTTTCTGTCTTTTATTTATTTACTTTTTTGTTTATTTGACTGTCTTTTTTTTTTTTTTAATAAAGACTTAACAGGGGCATTTATAGAAAAGTTGACAGAAATGTGTGTGCATGCACATGTGTGTGTGTGTGTGTGTGTGTGTATTTGGATGTTCGTTGGTCTTCATCATTATCATCATCATCATCATCATTAAAATAATAACAATCATCGTAATTATAGTAATTCTGTTAGGATTGAGGAATAGCAAACACTGCAATAAACAATATCCAGATCAAATGTTGTTTTTTGGGGGTTTGAGTTTATCAGCATTAAAATCGTTTCCTTCTGGTCCCAACTAATGCTGCCAAACTTAGATATCATTAGCATTACAATGCATGGCAGAATCAGGAGAGCACCAGACAGAGATGTAGTGCAAAATCTTGGTATGGTCAACTTTGCTATACCCATACCTATGATACATGAAAGAAGTCCCAGACATGTACTGAAGTCATTTTATATGACTTGCAGACCATTCTTGGAATTTGTGATCCTTTAATACCATAACCCTTCATTATCACCACCATCATCATCATCATCATCATCATCACTGTAAGAAGTTATCATAGGCTCAGGCATGGTTGTGTGGCGAACTGGCAGAAACGTTAGCATGCCGGGCGAAATGCTTAGCGGTATTTCGTCTGTCTTTATGTTCTGAGTTCAAATTCCACCGAGGTCGCCTTTGCCTTTCATCCTTTCGGGGTCGATAAATTAAGTACCAGTTATGCACTGGAGTCGATGTAATCGACTTAATCCCCTTGTCTGTCCTTGTTTGTTCCCTTTATGTTTAGCCCCTTGTGGGCAATAAAGAAATAAGAAGTTTGCTTCCCAACTACATGGTTGTGGGTTCAGTCTTGCGTGGCACCAGTCTGTGTGGCACTTTGGGCAAGTGTCTTCTACTATAGCTTTGGGCCGACCAAGGCTTTGTGAATGGATTTGGTAGACAGGAATTGAAAGAAGTCTGTCGTATATGTCCATCCTAATGCCAACTATTTCGCAGAGGGTATTGTATGCTTTTATGCAGCACCAGCATGGGTGTGTTAACATGGCATGGGTAGGGGCGCTTTTTTTTCGTTGTACCAGCACTAACTTTGCAGGCTTGTGGATGTTGATGCCACATAAAAAGAACCCGTATCGGTGCCACATAAATGCACCTGTGCCAGTGCTGCATAAAAGCACCTCATACACTTTGTTACGATGGTTAGTGTTTAGGAAAGGCATCCCACCATAGAAAGCAAGCGAAAACAGACATGAAACATGAGCAGCTCTTCAGCTAGCCAGCTCCTGTAAAACCGTCCAACCCATGCCAGCATGGTAAAAGTTTAAATGATGACGATGATGATGATGGGTGTATATGTGTGTGTGTCTTTGTGCGTGTCCCCCATCACCACTTCATAACTGATATTGGTGTGTTTACACCTCTATAACTTAGCAGTTTTGCAAAAGAGACCAACAGAATATGTGCCAAGCTTGAAGAAAAAAAAAAAAGTACGGGGGTTGATTTATTTGACAAAAACATCCTCACGGCAGTGCCCCAGCCTGGTCACAGCCTAATAACTGAAACAAGTAAAAAAATAAAAAGGTTATATAATTTCTTTAAGATGGCAAGCTGGCAGAATCTTTAGCATGCTAGACAAAATGCTTAATGGCATTCCATCTGTCTCTACTCTCAAATTCCACCAAGGTTAGCTTTGCCCTTCATCCTTTTGGGGTCGTTGTAATGAACTTGCACTTTGGCCCTTGTGCTTGACACATACAAAGGCTTCAAAACTCTCCTCTTTGCATCGTAAGAAGCTTTCCTTTTCTTTTTATTTATTATTCTACTATAGCCCTGGGCAATTCAATATATATATATGACAGGCTTCTTTCAGTTTCTGTTTACCAAAATCTACTCACAAAGCTTTAGTCAGTGCAAGGCTATAGTAGAAAACACTTGCCCAAGGTGCCAAGTGATTGGGAAGCAGGCTTCTTACCACACAGCCATGCCTGCGCCTATCTTCAAGTTACCATTTTTTTTCTCCCTTGCAAAACAGATTATGACTAGTTCCCCCTGGGTCTAGGCTATTTGGTTTCCCCCACTAAAACTATGAAATCATTGCAAAATGCTTCTATCTCTACATAGTCTGCTCAGCCTTCTTCCTCGAATCATAACCCAGCTATTTTAAAAATAGTAGGGCATATTGTATAATGTAGTCCGAGATATGCTATGTCTGAATAAAATTTAGATGGGAATGGGATAGTAGTAATAGCCTGAACCCCTTTGATGATGATAGAACTGCTGCAGAAGCAGGGCTCTAAAGGGGCTGAACAACAATGAAAATAAGCACAATACATTCTCATATTCATTACACATACACACATGTGCTAGTCCACTCCTCTCTTGAACAGACTGCAGGTTTGATAGAAATGTGTGTGTGTGTGTGTGTGTGTGTGTGTGTGTGTGTGTGTGTGTAATGTCAAGAGGAGAATGTCAGTCACCTTTGGGGGGAAAATAAGAGTGCAGGGTAGTGAGGTTGGGGAGGAGATGGCAAAGAATTATTGCAGCAGTAACAGAGGGGAGAAAAAAATACACGTATAAAAAAAAAGAGTAAAACAAAACAAAACAAAACAAGACAAAGAACAAAGTAAGTTAAGAGTTGAAGAATTTCCTCTGCAGAACAAGGAAACTTTCAAAAGTTTTTAAAATGGCATGAAAAAAAAAAAAAAAAAAATAGAAATAAGAAAGACTTGAAAATAAAAGAAAAAATTATAACAGTTCAAAAAAGAAAACTAAAATTAAAAATAAAGATATGCTGATGATGATGGATGTGGGAAGGACATAGAGACACGGGAGGAGGAGAAGGAGGATGAGGCAGACCAAAAGTAGGTAGAAGTAAAAAGAAAAAAAGAAAAGAAAAAAAAGCAGAAAGATGCATGTTGAAGGAGTGGGAGTAGATAGAGGGAGGATGAGAAACGATGAATAGCATCTAATAGTTATGGTGAAGCTGTTATTTTAAAACACAGAAGGACTGTATGTTGGGAGTGTTAGCTAACCCATTGTCATGGCTGACTTCCTTATGGTACATCTGAAACCCTTATAGTAGTAGTAGTAGTAGTTCATGATGATGATGCTGCACCTGGGCTCGGAACAACAAATATGCATGCACATCCGTCTATATATATATATATTCTTTTATGTATTTTCTCACATACACACTTCTATACACTTTCACACACACGTGCACACACATACATGTGTACAAACATGTGCATACACACATGGATATGTATATGCGTAACATACACATAAAAACTTTGCCTTCAGCACTGCAGATCGGGGACTTCTATCTTATTTTCACCAGCAGTGCAGCAGAATGGGGCTTGGGAGTTTGTTGGGCAGAAAGCAATGTGTGCGCATGTGTGTGCGTGCAAATGTGAATGTATATGTCTCTATATGTATATATATTTATGTGTGTGTGTGTGTGTGTGTGTGTGTGTGTATATACACATATATTTATGTGTGTCTATAGGTATATATATATATATATATATATATATATATATATATATATATAT
>NC_068982.1:172572578-172578564 GCF_001194135.2 Octopus bimaculoides | reverse complement strand
TGTGTGTGTGTGTGTGTGTGTGTATATATATATATATATATATATATATATAGATATATATATCATAAATGAGCTGTATGTCTGCCTGCACTGACTTTTCTGCATGTACGTATGTAATGATGTAATGCATGTGCACAGTTAATTGAATTACCAAGTGTAATTTAATTGAAACCAAAAGTATTGAAACAAAGGAGGATGGATATAGATGAAAGTACGCCAGTTGGGTGTAGCAGATAGATGTGACCGGGTGTGCAGGTTACACACACACACACACACAACAAAGTTCTACATATAATAGTGTGTCCTTTTCTTTTATTTGTCACTTATTAACAAATGAGGTGTGAGCGTGTGTACAAATATATATGTGTGTGTGTGTTTGTGTTATACGATATATATATCTATATATTTATATGTTTGTGTTATATGTGTGTGTGTGTGTGTGTGTGTATCCAGCCAGTCACATGCACATACAAAACTAGTAACATAATTAGAGAAATTATTGTTGTTGGATATTTTCAGCAATCCAAAACACACACACACACAGAACTTTTGTAAAAATTTAAAATAAGAAATAAGTGAAATTAAGGGAAGTAATACGAAAAGCCATTTGCTGGATATGTTTCTTTAAAGTGTATGCTTATTGTACTAGGAAATTTCCACCAGCCTCCACCAAACGTCATCACCACTACTGCAAAATGCCATTGTTTATTCTCTGTCGGCATTGTTTGACTCGTGTAACAGCAATGATATAATGATGTTGAAACAGAAATGGTAATATTAATGTTGGTTGAAACAAGAAAAGCATACACATGCTCTCTTTCTCTCTCTCTCTCTGTGTGTGTGTGTGTGTGTGTGTGTGTGTGTGTGAATGTGGCTGCGTGGGTAAGAAGCTTACTTCTCAATCTTGTGGTCTTGGAAGTCCCACTGCATGGAACCTTGGAAAAGTGCCGTTTGCTGTAGCCCAATCCTTACGAGTGGATTAGGTAGATGGAAACTGCAAAAAGCCCATTGTATGTGGCTGTGTCTGTGTGTGCTCTTGACCAGACATCATGTGATAGTTGCAAACAAGCATTGCCATCATATGAGTGATGTCATTAATTTCCGGTCATCTGTGGAAAAACATGTCTGACCATGGTAAGCATCATCTTGCCTGGAAACAAGGTAAGAGTTGACGGCAGGAAGAGCATCCAACCATAGAAAATTGGCCTCAGCAAATTTTGTCTGACCCGTGCAAGCATGGAAAAGTGGATGTTTGAATGATGATGATGATGTATATATATATACATAGAAACACATTTGATAGTATAGTAGTTAGATATTATTATATGACATTATGTACTGATGCCTTGAAAACGAAAAGGCCTCATTGGAAAATATCATCCTGGATATCTTTAAACAGATTAGAATGATTAATGAATGGAATGTCAGTGATTACAAATCCACTTAATCAAAGTCATTGACCCAGGGTCTAAACAACAATGACCCATTATTTATCAGTTGTTTTTTGTTATTAAGTCTTTGGTTAGAGAAAGATATGCTTCACCTACTGCATATCTCGTCTACAGCCTCTGAAGGAATGCCTGTAGGCTCAGAATTATATTTTTGTCACTTCTAAACTACATAGACACTCCACATCATACACACTGAATACATGTAGAGTAATGCCTCAATATACGATTTAATTTGTTCTTGGAGACCATTCGTAAAGTGAAAACTCAGTAAAGCAGGGTAATAATTTCTCATGTAGCAATGTTATAAATCATACTTCATCATCTTCCCAGAAAAATATTTCACCTATAAAATTTATAATACTTGTAAATAAATGACAATAAAATAACAGTAGAATGTAAAGAATATTTTATGTAAAGTAAAAAGAATGTCAAGATAATTTATAATAAAACAAATATTATTATTATAATCGTTTTCTGAATCACTTTTACTCGCACTAGACATGCACACACCATCACTTGTAGATGCGATCACCGATTCACAAGCCTTCTTAGACGGACTTATAGATTTCTTTTTAAAAGACAAGCCTAGAGTTGTTTGTTTAGAAGAAGCTTTTTCTCGCTCTCAATGAATTTCTTGGTAACACGCAAAAGCATTTGTTATGGTAGTAGAAACTTTTGCCCTTCATTCAAACTGTGGATGTTGTGCTTGAAAAGTAATAACTCGTGAAACCAGGGTCTCTTAAAGCAGGTCCTCATAAAGTGAGGTACTATTGTACACACATAGGCAGCCTTGTGTCATTATTGTATTGCATTGCTGCGATTTATGCAATTTATTCACAGATATACTTCTATATACTCAAACACAACCTCCTCATCAGTTTCATGTCGATTTGTTGATACTAGGAACAGCTGGACAGTTTCACCATCGCAACACCTTACCACTTATTACAATCCCTTGTATATATCAACTCCTTAAAATCAGCCTTCTTCACTTGTTCCTTATGCCCCTCTTTTTTGAATGTTCATTCCATCTGGATCACTTGACAATTGCCAAATGTCTCCCACCACCACCACCACCACACACACACACCACTTTAGCCTTCCCTCTTACACACTACATCTGATTCCCCTTATACCCAGTTTTTTTCTCTTCTGTTCACTGGTGCAATGTAGCTCATGCACTCTAATGTTACACATCTATGCTCACCTCATTTCATTCCATCTTCCATACATCCTCCTCGTATTTATGCTAATGTTTTGCACTTCATACACAGGTACCACACCCTCATACTTCCCAGCATCTCCTAACTGCACATCACACTTTATTTAAAAGCCTTATACACTCCACAGAGAGAGAGAGAGAGAATATCTTCATTGCCAGCAGAAGTTATTCTTACTCTTATTACTATGCTTTCAGAACACTTATTTTCACAGCTAATTAGTCACCTACCGAGCATTTGAATGAATTTACTTCACTGCTACTCATATTACTAACAACTCTTGTTCATCTGCCCTGTATGAAGTCTTCCTTTTCATTCAGTTTACCTGTGATCTTCTATATCTTTTATGCACCCATAGTTTACTTTGGTTACGCTGTATAACATTCCTACTTACTTTTTCTCTCCATATCAAGCATAGCCACTTTTCAGAGGGAAGGAGAATCATATCTTCTTTCCAGCTAATTAAAACTTTTGTCTTCGTTATGCTTACTTGAAGACCTCTTTATTCAAGCGTTTGCTCCCAAGTTTGGAATTTTTCTCTCTAATTCTTCAACAGAGTCATCTACAAAAACAAGGTCATTGACAAAAAGAAGTTCCCATGGACATCTCACCATAAACTTCTCCTCAATATTGGCCTGGAGAACTATAATAAACACCAGGGGTGCTGAGAAAAGAATCCTACAGGACACCTACCTATATGATAAATTCCTCAAACTCATCACACACACACACACCTTTAAAAAATAACACACAAACATACACAAATATGTCCATGCCACTTGCTTTACAGTTGCACATGGAATTTGATGACAAGAACTTCATTTGTAGATCTTTTGATGGCTGAATGCCCTGAGATGTAGCTTTATCACAGATGGAAGATATAAACGTTTGGTTGGAAATCAATCATCAACATTTAAGGCCTGTTTTCCATGCTGGCATGGGTTGGATGGCTTGACAGGAACTGGCAATACCAAGGTCCACAGTAGATTCCATAGTCTGTTTTGGCTTGATTTCTGTGGCTGAATGCCCAACCACTTACAACAATCAAATTCATTTATAAATCAATTTCCCTCATGCGTTTTTCTTTTCTTTTTCGATCAGCTATCATTAATATATGATATTTCTTCAGTACTCAGAGTAGACATTTGAGTTTATGTTATAAAATAATGCATTACATACAGACACAAGCATGAGTGTATGTTTAAAAAGGTTGCTTTGCAAACTTATGATTTCAAATGCAGTTGTACAGTGTGGCATCTTGGGCAAGTATTTTCTGCTACAGCCCTGGAATGATCAATACCTTGTGACAGATAGAAACTGTATCAAGCCCTGTGTGTGTGTGTGTGTGTGTGTGTGTGTGTGTCTGTGTGTGATATTTTGATTGTCACCATACGAATGAGCCAGTGCTGAAGTTGATATTCCTTGTTAGTTAACATTATGACCAGACACACTGCACTTGAGAATTATAAAAAACCCTGGTAAAGCATCCATCTAGAAAAACCCTATCTCAAAACCAATTCTCATCTAAGATATGCTAGCGTGTAAAAAAAAATCAAAGGGGGGGAAAAAAAACGAATATTTAATGAACAAACGACCAAATGGATGGAATTTGTCATAAGTCCATTCTACAATAACAGTGTAAAATAAATGAAAGCGATGTTATAGCCAATCAAATTTTCTGGTGTGTTATCATTTACATGTAGTGTGTCCTAATATGACATTATCAAATATTGCCTTCTTTTCAAGAGGAGATTTAGCTGCTATTTCTAGCAAGTCCAATGGCCACGTAGATACCCTGTCGTTACGTTGTAATATAACGGTGCATTATTGTTGTTGTTTAGTCCCAAGTCAGCCATATCGAACAGACATATTTTATCAAAGGCGTTCCAGCTGTCACTACGCCATCTTGTTAAATATTCAGCACGTGACAGCTGATTTATGCCTCAATGCGTTGCCAATCGGTCGGTGCCTGAAAGATTACAAGACTGCTTGGCAGTAGAAGGAGCTTATTTTGAACATTTGATTTGAATATAGCAATAGCAAACTTTGATGTTTTTACCTAATAAAAACGATAATATTTGCATAAAAGTCTTTTACACTTTATTTTTTTTTAGTATTTGTTATCGTACCACAGACAAGCTGTGTGTGCGTATAACATTATATTGCAAAAAAGGAAAGCGTCTGTCGAACAAGTAATGGTCTAAATTGGATAAAACTGAATAACATTTCGAAAATCAGATAAATCATATTCTGCGAGAGAGAAAGAGATTAGGAGGAGGAGGAAACAAAAATTATATATATAGAAAAAATGTATATTTTTTTTAAATATGCGGTGCTATAATGTATCCATCAAGGGAAGAGGAAGCCAATAGGAAGAAGAAGCCACTCGAATCTGCTAGAAATAGAATCCACATCTCTTTCGGGGTACGACCAAAATATTTAAACAAAAACGGGAAGGACAGACCGGATCATGTGTCCTAGAAACTGTTTCTATCGTATTCATTTTTAATCTTTTACTTGTTTCAGCCAATGGACTGTGACCATGCTGGGGCACCGGCTTCAAGAGTTTCGTCGGACAAATCGACGATCCCTGTATTTATTTATTTATTTTAAAGCTTTGCAAGTATTCTACAAGATACTTTTGCCGAGCCAGTAAGTAATGGGGACGTAAACAAACTATCACCTGTCAAGTAGTGGTAGGTGACAAGCACACACACACACACACATACACACGTGTGTGTGTGTGTGTGTGTATGGCGCTCTGTCGGTTACGATGACGAGGGTTCCAGCTGATCCGATCAACAGAACAGCCACATCGTGAAATTAACGCGTACCCATAACGAAGTTCTCAGGGAGATTCAGCGTGACACAGAGCGACAAGGCTGGCCTTTTGAGTGCAATGGAGCAAAGTGAAATAAAGCATCTTGCTCAAGGACATAACGCGTCGCAGGGAATCGAACGCACAACTTTACGATCGTATGCCGAATACCCTAACCACTATACCACGCGCCTTCACTTGCATAACATACAGTCCTTTCGGGAAGGTGCGTACTTCTTTCTTTCTATCTATCTATCTATCTAATCTATATATATATATCTCTCTCTCTCTATATATATATATATATATCTATATATATATATATATATATATATATAGTCACAGGAGTGGTAAGTAGCTTGCTTATCAACCACGTGGGTCCTGGTTCAGTTCCACTGTGTGGCACCTTGGACAAGTGTCTTCTACTATAGCCACGCGCCGACCAAAGCCTTGTGAGTAGATTTGGTAGACGGAAACTGAAAGAAGCCCGTCGTATA
>NC_068982.1:172570469-172571588 GCF_001194135.2 Octopus bimaculoides | reverse complement strand
CATAAACAAACGATTCTGAAACGATTCTATCGGTGATAGGGTTAGGGTTAGGGTAAAACAGCAAATTTAAAAAGAAAAAAGCAAAGAAAACGAAGGAAAAAAAAAAGAAAATGAAAAAAGCAAATAAAACGAAGCTATGGCTTAATCAGCCAAAGGAGTAAATATAAACAACTGAATACTTGTCAGTGATTGGTTGAAATTATCGAAATAAGACAATTTTTTACATGAAATAAATTCGAATACAAAAATATTTTTCTGTTCTATAACACAAAATAGATAAGTATACGAAGTTTGAAAGTCTTTCGGTACCAAAAACACTACGTAAAACATTAATGAAAAATGTGGCCCCCGTTTTAAAAAAGATCCTGAACAATTACTATAGATAGATAGATAGATAGATAGATAGAAGTACGCCCTTCCCGAAAGTACTCTATTACCATAAACACACACACATGACGGATTTCTTTCAGTTTCCGTTTATCGAATCCACTCACAAAGGCTTTGGTTAGCATGTGGGTAAGACAGTAGATATTTGCTTCAGGTGTCGTGAAGTGGGTCTTGAACCCAAGACCAGATGGTTGGAAAGCAAGGTTAAAAACAAAATACAGTGGTCGTGACGAGAAAACTTTCTGATAAATAGTCTTACTAGACCAAGACTAACACAAGGCTATAAACAACAACAACAACAACCATTAATGAAAGACCATTTACGCTGAAAATGTTAGAAATAGTGTTAAATTTAACCTCATATCGTTTTTCACTAAAATAAAAAATAAAGGCAAGAGACGTCCTCCATAGTTTTTATCTAGAGGCTCTATATACTCAAAGAAAAAAAAAAAAAAGGATGTGCTTGCTCTCGGGGGTTAAACCACAAACATAGCAACAACAACATAGCAACACCACCAGCCCTCTGCAACTAATGCTACTGTAATTAATAACTTATAAACATAATTCATATACAACAAACACACAGGCTTAAAATGTGAGATATTTATAAGTGAGATAAATTCAAGTTAACTTCCTGTGTTATATAATAACTATTTTCGTAAATGGTTTGAAAATATTTACTTTGAGTCGAGTGAAGAAAGGCTGTGTTTTATATTGCCTCCCCACCCCCAC
>NC_068982.1:172560136-172569837 GCF_001194135.2 Octopus bimaculoides | reverse complement strand
TATATATATATATATATATATATATATATTAATGCATACATATACATGCGCATATAAACTAAACATTGCACACACATAAGTATCATTACTCAGAGTTTAATGGTTCCGATCTTCGAAAGATTGTAGTCTGAGGAACAAAGAAAACATTTTAACAGAACGAAACATCTGAATTTAATAACAAGTTATGGTAGAACATGATGGAAAGAAAAAAAAATCCCAATTACTAACATAAAGCAACCGCTAACATGTATATACAGAAAATGAAACATACGCACGCGTACACGTACACACACACACATGAAGTAATTCTTTTTGGAATGGTGGATCTCGAGGCAGATAAAGTTATAGATAAAAGCATGTGTATATCGGATTAAAAAACAAACCATTTCGATAGAAAAATCCGAAGGCTGCCCGTGGAACACAAATCCTAATCTCTTGCATATATTTGTGTGTGCGCGTGCGTGTATATATGTTTATACACATACATACATACATACATACATACATAAAAACCCACAGTTGGGAGGAAGCCACTCATAGTAAAAAGTAGTACTGGTGGAATGTCCCAGTGAAAACCTTTATAAAATTTAAACACAATACACCTGACATAATGATTTAGGATAGAGAAGAAAAAGGATCTTTTTGGTTTGACGGGCAACATTTTTCATTTATGTTTTATGTAGTGTTTTTGGTACCGAAACACTTTCAAACTTCGAATACTTGTATATTTTGTGTTATAGAACAGATAAAAAATTTTGTATTCGAAGTTATTTCATGTAAAAGATTGTCGTATTTCGGTAATTTCAACCAATCACTGACGTCTAGTGTGCACAATTGTGGAAATCAGATGCCCAGCGGTTGTTAACATAAACCTAAAGATCAGGGGGAAAGAGAATACCTACGCTGAACTATTGAGAAATTTGCAGTTACTCTACCCAGATTACAAGTTCAGGTTTATACCTGTAATTATTGGGGCACTAGGATATGTAACACACTGCCTTCTCAAAACCAGAAAGGAGAAAGCTGATTCGAAAACTACCGATTCAATGTGAAAATTTGTAAAACTTTCCTGGAGTTCATCATTTAAGTATATGTGAGCATGTCTAGAGATGCAAGTATATGCATGAGAAAACATACATAAAACAAAACACATACATACAAAAAATACCCCGTTGATGTTGAAATTCCAATGAAGGAGGCTTGGATAGAAACCGGCTCTTTTTCCATTGGCAGGAAATCTTGAAATAAACTGAATACTCACACACACACACACCTAACTGTCAGTCTGGATAAGCTTGGATATTCAGAAGAAATCAACCAGCTGATTCGCACATTACAAATACAATCTGTAAGCGGAACAGTAAAACCATGCAAGACTTTTCTCAGGTTTAAAATGAAACCAGCTCCTTCTTCAGACGAAGAATTTAAATGATTAAAAAAATAAGAGACATAAATAAATAAATAAATAAATAAATACACATATGCTCGTATATGAATGAAATTATGAATTTAAAATGTATGTAGATGAAGAAGTAAAATATTTAAAAATGCACGTAGGATGCAAAGTAATAAGTTCAGAGATTCAAAGGGAAAATGTTTTAAAGGAAGGAAATTTCCCAGACATGGATGTAATAAATAGAAGAAATAGCTCCTGGTGTTATTCTTTTAGAGGCTTGTAATTCGACAATGAGTACTTCGAAACATGTTTAGAAGTTGACAATAACACAGATCTTACATCATTTACAACTTCGGAATTCTGGGACAAAATAAGCATGTGTGTGTGTGTGTGTGTAGGAGAAGCATTCCGTCGGTTACGACGACGAGCGTCCCAGCTGATACGATCACCGGAACAGCTTGCTCGTGAAATTAACGAGCAAGTAGCTGAGCACTCCACAGGCGCGTGTGCCCTTAACGTAGATCTCAGGTAGATTCAGCGTGACAAAAAGTGTTTCAAGGCTGGCCTTTTGAAATACATGTAGTACTCATTTTTGCCAGCTTTAGGAGATTGGAGCAACGTAAAATAAAGTGTCTTGCTCGAGAACACAACGCGTCGCCGGAAATTGAACTCACGATCTTACGATCGTGAGACGAATGCCGTAACTACCAAGTCATGCGCCTTCACAAATATATATATATATATTCATTTATTTATTTCAGATATAGTTGGCAAAATCTGGCAGTGATGAAGTGATTTCGAACATATGCGTCGTTGACTCAAGAACCAAATATACTTCACTGATGCTGGCTGGCATAAACTTTCTTCCCATCTCTCTCTTCCTTTTCTCACTCTGACACACATACACATGCATACACACAAACGTATGCGTGAGCTCATGCACAAATCCAGGCATATACATACGTTCCAATGTATATGCTCCAAAGATACCTAACATATTTGCACTTATACATACACACACACACACACACGCATATATATTAGTTTCAAATTTGGCACAAGGCCAGCAATTTCGGGGATTACATCGACGCCAGTGTTTAGCTGGTACTTATTTTTTTTTTCGACCCCTGAAAGGAAGAAAGGCCAAGTCGACCTCGGCGGAATTTGAACTCAGAACATAATGACAGGCGAAATGCCGCTAAGCATTTTACCCGGCGTGCTAACGTTTGTTCTAGATTGTCACCCTCGCACACACACACACATACATTAATATATATATATACACACACACGCACATACATATGTATACATGCAAAATGCATATACAGACAAGTGTACGTATATTAAACACACATTTATCATTCTCATTCTCTCTCAATCTATCTATCTATCGAGAGAAAGAAACATGCGAACTATATACTTAAAACACAAGTATACACTAACTAGACATATAAACTTATACGTTGATAAAAGTTCTTTATTCAAAAAAAGAATTACTCAAAGACTTTTGCACAAAAATATGAAAATATAAAACTGAAAGAAAAATGTGGAAAAAATACTGAAGTCAAGAAAATATATATTCTTTTCATTCTCTTTCTGTTTTTATTTTTAATTTTCCTTTTTTCACTTCGCCGTTGTAAAACGATAGGGAGTTTAAAAGAGAAAGGTTTGGTTGGTAATAGAATCTCCCTAAAGGGCATAGTCTGACTGATAAGAAATGAGAGTGATGGTGAAGTGGAAAAACGCAAAAAAAAAAAAAAATGATGGATGGATGGAAAGCTAAAAAGGACCTACTTCTTAAGTTAGTTGCCCGTTTTAAGTGTTATTCAAACGGGAGCATGCCGTCAAAGATGGACCCCTTTTTGAAATTTTATTTTGCAAAGAGTGTACATGTCTTTGTGTGTGCGCGTGTGCGCGCCTTTTTGGAACTCGTAGGTTGAAGCAAGTATATGAGTGTGTGTTTAATTCTTTGTGCCTATGTGCGTATGAATCTATCTGACCAGGTATACCCTTTACTCTTACTCTTTTACTTGTTTCAGTCATTTGACTGCGGCCATGCTGGGGCACCGCCTTTAGTCGAGCAAATCGACCGCAGGATTTATTCTTTGTAAGCCTAGTACTTATTCTATCGGTCTCTTTTTGCCGAACCGCTAAGTTAGGGGGACGTAAACACACCAGCATCGGTTGTCAAGCGAAGTTTGGGGTGACAAACACAGACACACAAACACACACACATATATACATACATATACATATATACGACGGGCTTCTTTCAGTTTTTGTCTACCAAATCCACTCACAAGACTTTGGTCGGCCCGAGGCTATTGTAGAAGACACTTGACCAAGGTGCCACGCAGTGGGACTGAACCCGGAACCATGTGGTTGGTACTTACCACACAGCCACTCCTGCGCCTATTGGTATGTATATCTTTTAAGAAAACCAACACATCTCTTTTTGAACAAGTGTGCGTGCGTGTGTCTGAATATGCTATCTTTCCAAATTGCATTGCGACACTTCAAAGTCTCACCAATAATCGCTGGGTAGATAACGAAATTGTAAAGGCGTGTAGGCTCGTAGTTAACGTATTGCACTCGCAATCATCAGATGACAGTTTCGATTTCCGAACCGGGACGAGCATTGTGTTGTGAGCTAATAGCGTGTTGCACTCACGATCATCAGATGACAGTTTCGATTCTCGAACCGGGTGGAGCATTGTGTTCTTGAGCAAAACACTTCATTTCACGTAGGTCCAGTCGACTCGGCTGTAAATGAGTTCCAGCAATAGCTTGGAAAGTCGGTCCTGCGACGGACCAGCATCCCATTTAATGGAAGGGAGTACAGTCACTTATATGACATGGAAACTGGGTCAAGCTGCAGCCTTATATATATCTCAGGGGCTCATAATAGACCTAAAATAAGCCAAGTCATGAGATTAAGTATTAGTCTGTGAGACATATTCGAGACCCGACATCTCCGTGTACTAGCCATAGGTAACCAGCGGCCCGCAGGACCTTTTGAGTGGTACGCTTAATGAAAAATTACTTTGAAATTTGAGTAGTGCGGCCCGACTGATGATGAGCAATGTTCTACTCAGCCCGCTTTCTCATAAAAAGGTTGTCCATGTCCCATTGTATAGGATTTGACACGTAACTCTAGACACGTGATAAGCTATTTAATTACTTACAAAACTTAATTAATCACGAAATATCATTAAAACACACACACACATCGCCAGTATATATATATATAGAGAGAGAGAGAAAAAAAACAAGTCTGAAACGTTCAGCAATATTTGAATGCATCTCTCTCTCTCTCCCTCTCTCTCTCTCTCTCTCTCTCACTCTCTGCATGTGTGTATGTATGTATAAATGTATGTATGTATGTTTGCATGAATGTATGTACCCACGTATGCATGTGTAAATATAGGTATGTATGTGTGCATGCATGTGAGTAAGTATGAGTGTATGTGTGTGTATGTATGTACGTACGTATGTATGTATGTATGTGTGTATGTGTGCATGTATGTATGCATGCATGCATGTATGTATCCACATGTGCATGTGTGAATTTATGTATGTATGCATCAGAGGTTCCGATCATACGAGGTCGCGCTACACTTTTGAAACGGTCGCAAGAACCAAAGTCGTTTACACGTGAAATATCTGATAAAATGCTAAAATGTTCTTGGAATATTGTTATACCATGAGCTAATGGGCATAAAGGCCACAACACATTTACTGTAAGCAAAAACCGAAGAGGATATCCCTAAGTAAAGTACAAAAAACATTAAGTATGTCGTATTATTTGTTTCTCTAAAAGAGAGTAGAGTTGATAAAATGCAGGGAATGGGTCTTCTGTACGTGAGTGCGTGCGAAGTCGGCTTTCTATATCTTTGTGCATGAATGTGTATGTTTATTCGTGTGTATGTTACTGGTAGTGTATGTGTGAGAACGTATTCGTGTATATATTTGTGTATGGCCTTAAATGAACGAACCAAGAGATTCTCTGTATATCGGTTCTTGTGCGAGTGTAGCTGAAATAGTTGTAGAATGTGTGCGGATTTATGTGTCTAGATGTATGTGTGAGAAAGAGCCTGATTCTTAAAATCATTGTGTCTGTAAGTGTGTGTGTATGCGTGAGGGTGTGTATAAAATGGATGGGCATAGTGAAAATGATAGAAGGAATTGTAAGTTGTAAGCAAGGGTGATTAGTAAAAAGGCTTGTAGTACTAAGAACAAAAAAAACAACCTCACCAAATAAGATGGAGAGAAAGAGGGAGAGAGACAGACAGACAGAAAAAGGAGAGGGTATATATACAGTGTGTATGCGTATGCATAACATACATACGTACAAGCATACATACATACATACATAAATATAAATACATACATACATACATACATAAATACATACACAAGAGGGTGCTGAAAAGTTCCTGGCTTTAAGGTTGTCACGAAAAGCCTGGCTGAAGGCCCAACCTTACGAGTTCTTTTGCAGGGTTTAGAAAAGCTGAAGGACCGCTGCAATCAGCGTGTGAATCTGAAAGGGAAATATGTTGAATAAAATCATAAGTAACTGATCCTCCTGTATTTTCTTTCACTCAAAGCCAATAACTTTTTAGCGCCTCCTCGTATATACATACACATGTGACCGTATGTATGAGAGAGAGAGAGATTGGTAGTCCATACACGTGTGTCCTATAAAATAATTGAATTCCAGCCTTGTCTACGATCAAGCAAGAGAGAGAGAGAGAGAGAGATTTGATAGGATTTTTTGTCAATCATGTCAGATTAAACTTCACAACATCCCCACAAACTTGTCTCTCTTTATTTCTATTTATAAATCGGTGAACTTGTAAACATCATGTCTTTCGCTAATGTAAAGGAAATGCAATAATGTTAACTTTCTGCCCTGTTTATATATTAATGCCACTTTTAATTAGAGTGAAACACACAACGCTCTGCAAATTCATTTCAAGAGGGCTAACGGTTTCTTCGAACTCTCGGCCTCAGATCCAGCTTGTATACGATGAACTCCGGCGTAACCGACAACTTTTGCGGCCAAACGAGCTTTGCTTGATCGAACATCTAAGGCGCAGGCGTAGATGTACGGTAAGAAGCTTGCTTCCCAACTACATGGTTCTGGGTTCAGTCCCACTGCGTGGCACCTTGAGCAAGTGTCTTCTACTATAGCCTCGGGCCGACCAAAACCTTATGAGTGGATCTGGTAGATGGAAGCTGAAAGAAACCCGTCGTATATATATATATATATATATATATATATAATAACATAAATAATATATAAATATATGCATATATCCATACATATATGTACATACTTACATCTATATGTATACATACATGCAAATATGGGTACAGGGCATCACAAAATACGTTAAGCACAATGATAAACGAAAACATAAATATGAAGACAGAAAACGAACATTTTTTCGAACAAAAAAACAAACAGAGAAACGAGACATGCAACATAAAGAATATTTCCCTTCTTCAGTTGTCCCTGTTCCATCTACTCCGCGTTTCGAATATATATATATATATATATATATATATATATAGAATGTATAGTACAATACCATCCTAGATATATGTCATTGTAAAGTTCTCTAAAAATGCCCTTCTCTTTAAAAAGCTAATAACCAAGGGTAGGGGAAGGAGCAAATATATTTAATGAATAGAAAATTAAACTCTGCTTTAAAAAAAGAAAAAGAAAACATGACGGTCACGGCTGTGAGGCTTTTGACCATAAATCTGCTGGATCAGGGCTAACAACCTTAAAATCAGTAACAACGTATTTATATACATACACATGCATGGGTGTAAGGAAGTTTTAATTATTTTCATATATGTTCACTAGCACAAGGTTAAGCAATTTAGTGGAAAAGGAACGATCGATTATATCGATCCCAGCACTTGACAATTTTCTGTTTACTTCTTTGTTTTTATTATTATCAAATCTAGAATGAGAAAAGGTTAAGTTGACCTTGATAGGAAGTGAACTCTTGAAGGTAAAGGTAGGTAACTCTACCACAAAGTTATTTTCTGAGGACGCCCAAGTTCTTGACAATCCTCGGCGGCTGATAACATTATTTTAAACACATTTCAAAAAATGAATGAATAAATAAATAAATAAAAATATCTTATAGGGCGCAGTCAAGGATAAGTTGGTAAGAAGCTTGCTTTCCAACTACATGCTCACGCGTGGCACCTTGAGCAAGTACGTATCTTCTACTCGGGCCAACCAGAGCCTTGTGAGTGAATTAGCTAGATGGAAACTGAACACTAGATGGATACAGGGCGCGGTGAATAAATTGTCTAATTTACGCAAAAATGAAAATAACACTGACATCTGATTTTAACAGATATATTTACCAAAATTACATAAAATATCTTAAAATACTAAAGAGTAAATTTATTCAATAAAATCGCCATTGGCTTCAGTCACGGCCTCCAAACGACTCTGGAATCTCCTGCAGCTCTTCAGGACGGTCTCCTTGTTTAAGTTGGTGAATACTGCCATAATCCTTGCCTTCGGTTCACCTTTGATGTTACAAGGAGTTTAGTTAGTCTCTCGCTCAACTGTGTCCCACACATAATAATCAAGGGGGTTGCAGTCTGGGAAGTTAGGTGGCCAGATGTTAGTGGTGTTGTGGTCGCAGAAATTGTCTGACAGTTATGACTGGGTTCTCCTGCTTGTTTGGCATGGTGCAGAATCTTGTTGCCAGACACAGGGTCTTCCAGCAGCCACCCTCTTGACCCAGAGCAGCACTACCTCCTCTAGGCATTTGGTGTAGGCCTCTGTGTTGAGTCTGAGGCCATGTGGGGAGATGAATGGAGGCATAACGTCGCCATCACCAGTGATGTTCACTGGATGTTTGATTTTTATCGCTCTTAACGGTTCGGCAAAAGAAATCGATAGAATATAAACTAGGCTTAAAGAAAATGTACTGGGGTCGATTAATTAAATTTAAAATTCTTCAAGGAGGTGCCCCAGCATGGCCGCAGTCTAATGACCGAAAAAAAAAAGATTGTCGGGATTAAAATATGAACAGGACATTGTATTATCTAGCAGTAAAGCAAAACGCTTTTCAACTTCTTTTGTAATTTCCATAAGTGTATAACAAAAAGAGGGATTGATCCACGCAAATATCTAGAAAAAAAAAGGAGGGTAACATTGGATTCAAATTTTAGCACAAGGCCAGCAATTTCGAGGACCCCAGTGTTCAAATGCTATCTATTTTATAGACTCCGAAAGGATGAAAGACAAAGTCGACCTCGGCGGAATTATAACTCAGAACGTAAAGACGGATAAAACTGCCGCTAAGCACTTTTCACGGCGTGTTAACATTTCTTCCTGCTTTCCACCTTAGGAAGAAGTAATATTGGATGCGATAGTATAAAAATGAGCTTCTTAGCTGATTGCTAGAAAATATTCTGCAAAAAAATTACCCTAAGTTGTACATGTGAAGTCGGGCCAGTTGTTGCTTCCTTTAAAGCACCAAAAACTTTTTTGTTTTCTTTTACTGAATATGGGCTGCTGAAATTGGGGAGCGTGTGTCTTTAACGCCATCGAATACGGTATACATTAAGGGGAATTTTTAGTCTGTACAAGGTAGATGAAGCAGCATTTTTTTTTCTATCTAGCCATCGTCTTGTTTCCTATATTACTAAATGAGTCAAAAAGAGGACAGAGAGAGGTGGTGCGGAACTTCGACTTTTACTTGTGATCGATGTCCAGGTCAAACATCTGTAATCTAAACGCTACATATTAAATACGTGCGTATGTGTGAGTGCGTGAGCATAAATTTGTAAATTCAAATTATATATCTTGCCGAACGAGAAGAGATTTAACGTTTCGGAAGAGCGCCATTTTTCAGAGCATGTATATATATAAGCCGATTGGGAAATAAAGAGAGAGGGAGGGAGGGAGAGAAAGAAAGAAAGAAAGTTACTAGATGAGGACCAGGTTCATTCTTCTTCCCTTCTCTGTCTTTTAAAACCTTCTACTTCTCAACTGATGTTTCGAGAATGCTTTAGCATGTCTGAATCCCTAACCCCATTTAAACTTCTGCCAGTCAGTTTGTGGGTATATATATATATATTTATTTATTTATTTATTTATTACATATGTGGATGCTTCTTCAAGTCTAGCGTTGCAGACGACTGGCGACGAGGGCAGAGTGACAGAGAGAGAAAAACGTAAAGGCGGGGGTGGGGGGTGAGAGAAAGATTTCGAAGAAGAAAAGAACAGAATAGGAAAAAAAACAGATTATTTTCTCATTTCTTG
>NC_068982.1:172557991-172560111 GCF_001194135.2 Octopus bimaculoides | reverse complement strand
TGTAATCGTTTTAATCTTTCTTCTTTTTTATGCTTTTAAGATACATTTTACCCCTTTCCCACATCACATTCTGTCCATAAACTGTTCACAATCCCCTCCCCTCTCTCATTTTTTCCCCCTTTCTCTATTTCATAAAATCTCTCTTTATCTCGCTCACACTTTCTCTACATCTATTCAACTATCCATTCATTTCTCTTTCCCATTTACATACATACACACATTGATATATATATATTTATATGTATGTATATATGTAAAGAGAGAGAGAGAGAGAGAGACAGAGAGAGAGACAGAGAAAGAGAGAAAGAGAGCAAGCTATCTTTCACTTCCGTTCTGCGGTTTTCAGTGGCAAAGACTGAAGTAAATTGTAGCATCATCCATTCTTATACGTGTATTTCAATGCGCATATATATATTATATATATATATATATAGGGAGTGATCCCCTTCGGTCATGAATGAGCATGGGATTGCACCTAGAAAGTTACCCTCCAAGGCACAAGTCCGAACAAGTTTGTTTATGGAAGACCAGCAATCGACCATGCGTACCGGCCTCCCTTCTCCACACCACCACTGTTATCCAAGGGAAAGGCAAAGGCCGATACAGTTTGGCATCAGTAACGTCGCAAATTCATTTCTACAGCTGAATGAACTGGATCAATGTGAAATAAAGTGTCTTGCTCGGGAATACAACACACGTCTCAGCATGACAGGATTGCGGGGACACAAAGAAAACGAGAAATGCGCAAGTCCAGAACCATCTCCTTGTCTCAGTCCCAGCAGACCACCAGTGCCCGACCTGCGGCAGAACATTCCGAGCACGCAATGGCCTAATCAATCACAGCCGGACACACCGTGCCCCGTCTTCTTCCATGACACGGCCTTGGTCATCGTCGACAATGACGGAGGAACTTATTATATATTATCTATGTGTGTATGGGAAAGTACGTAAATTTCACTTTGTGAATATATCAGTCATACCGTATTGGTATAGGTGTGTGCGCTTTCGCCGGTATTTGCAAGTATATGTGTGCAGCTTTCAGTACACGAGTATGTACGAATAAATGTGTGTATGTGTGTGTGCGCGTATACACATGGGTGGCTGTGTTGTAAGAAGCTTGCTTCCCAACCACACGGTTCCGGGTTCATTCCCACTGCGTGGCACCTTATGCAAGTGTGTTCTGCTTTAACCTCGGGCCGACCAGAGCGTTGTGAGTGGATTTGATAGGCGGACACTGAAAGAAGAGCGTCGTGTATGTCCGTCCGTCCGTCCCACCATCGCTTCACAACCGATGTTCATGTGTTTACGTTCCCGTAATTTAACGGTTCGGCAAAAGAGATCGACAGAATAAGTACTAGGCTTACAAAGCCTAGGTACTGGGATCGATTTCTTCGACTAAAACACCCTTCAAGGCGGTGCTCCAGCATGGCCGCAGTCAAATGACTGAAACAAGTAAAAGAATATATATATATATATATATATATATATACTCTTTTGATCCCCGTGCAATGCGTCCCCTACAAAGGTCGAGATCACCTCACATAAGAACATAGCGACACAATTTCTTCACTGCAAATGGTCCTGAACTTTTCAATGTTATCCCGAAAGAAATTAAAGTGGAAAAAGACCCCGCAACTTTCAAACGGTACATGGACAAATTCCTCCAGAAAATACCGGATAAACCATCTCCACCTGGATACGTTTCAACTAGCAACAACTCTCTGCTTGAGTGGTTCATGGTGTCCTGAAATAATTAACTAAAAGATTTTTTCCAGGTGGTGCTTTGGGCCGATAATGGCCGAGAGAATGGTTATACTTATAAACTGCGGTTACACGAATGATTATACTTACAAATTATACTTATAAATAATGATTATACTTATAAAGTGCGGTTTACACGAATGATTATACTTATAAATTATACTTATAAATAATGATTATACTTATAAAGTGCGGTTACACGAATGATTATACTTATAAATTATACTTATAAATAATGATTATACTTATAAAGTGCGGTTTACACGAATGATTATACTTATAAATTATACTTATAAATAATGATTATACTTATAAAGTGCGGTTTACACGAATGATTATACTTATAAATTATACTTATA
>NC_068982.1:172552217-172557464 GCF_001194135.2 Octopus bimaculoides | reverse complement strand
CAAATTATACTTATAAATAATGATTATACTTATAAAGTGCGGTTTACACGAATGATTATACTTATAAATTATACTTATAAATAATGATTATACTTATTAAGTGCGGTTACACGAATGATTATACTTATAAATTATACTTATAAATAATGATTATACTTATAAAGTGCGGTTTACAGGATAAATTACCTGACTCTGGATTCCTTCTAACAAAGACGGTACCCACACAAGTAATCTCAAGGAGTGCCTTCGGATTCAATTATCTCCTGGTTGCTTAGACACTTCTAGCCTATCGCTTGAATGTTTAAATAATCCTAATTTATACCTACATATATATATATATATATATATATGTGAATAAAAATGAAGTACTCAATGCCTACTAGAATAAATGTATAACTGGTTGTATACATGCAAGCATGTATGGATGTAGACATGTATTATGGATATATGCTTATGAGTATATGATCGGCAAACGCTCGTGCGAGCGTGAATTCGTGCGCGCGCGCGAGTGTTTGTGTGTGTGGAATGTAATAATAATCCCTGCTTAATTTGCTTTTCAGTTACGCAGAATAAATTGCAGCATGGGTAGGTAGCGGGTGGATTTATTGGTACGAGGGTGGTGTTGGCTGTGGAGGTGGTGGATGCTGGTAAATACAATATTAAAAATAATGAAACAGGACTTTTTAATTGGATTCATATAATCAAAGATAATTAAAATTTAGATTTATTGTGATTCAACTTAGCTATAATGAAACTCCCTCTCCTCTCCCACTTTTTCTCGATACATGCATTATACAGGCGCACACGTGGCTGTGTGATAAGAAGCTCGCTTCCAAACCACGTGGTTCCGAGTTCAGTCTCACTGCTTAACACCTTGAGCAAGTGTCTCCTAGTATAGCCTCGAGCCGACCAAAGCCTCGTGAGTGGATTTGGTTGATGGAAACTGAAAGAAACCAATCGCATACATATAGATAATTGAATCAGTTGAATCAACAAGAAGGAGTACAGTTGGACATTTATTTTTAATCAATCACTACAATTGTTTCCACGCAACCTTTTTCCTGCATTATACGATCTAGTTGTGTTTCCTCACGCGAAACACAAATTCTCGGTTTCAAGTACATCCTTTCTGTCTATCGTAGCCTGTGTATCAAGACACATATGATACATTTAGTTGCTACTACTAACTCGCATATATATATGTATGTATGTGTGTGTGTGTGTGTGTGTGTGCTTGTTCCCCACTATCGCTTCACAACCGGTGCTGGTGTGTTTACGTCTCCATAACTTTTGCGGTTCGGCAAAATAGACCGATAGAATAAGTACTAGGCTTACAAAGAATAAGTCCAGGGTCGATTTGGTCGACTAAAGGCGGTGCTCCAGCATGGCCACAGTCAAATGACTGAAACAAATAAAAGAATAAAAGATATATATACCCACCCACACACACACATATATATACATACATATATATATATACATGCATACATATATATATACATATATACATATATATATACATATACACATACATATATATACATATATACATATATATATACATATATACATATATATATATATACATACATATATATATATACGTATATACATACATACATATATACATACATACATACACACACACACATATATATATATATGTACATATTTGTGTGGGGGGGGGGTGTATGCGAGTGTGTCTAATACATGTGTGCGTGTGTGTGTAATTCTTTTGTTTCAGTTATCAGACTGCGGTGAAAAAGGGGCAGTGTGTATATAATTAGCTGGGAATGAGACACGAGTTATTCGTGGGATACAAAGATTGGTTTCCGTTTGAAAAGTATTTTGACAAATCCTAGCTGCCTAAGTTGTTCCTACATTACACGCACGCACACCCACCCACACACACAAACAATCAAACAAACACACATATAAGTATGTGTTTATATATATATACATATATATATATATTTGTAAACACGTACATATACAGACCTATATAGATAGATGTGTGGGTATTTATATATATACACACATACATACGTATCTATCTATCTATATATATAATTATTACAAATTAAAAGGGTAAAGGTTTATCAATTTATTAAAGCAAATATTTGCTGATCCCTTAATTATGTTTCTCTCTCTCTCTCTCTCTCTCTCTCTCTCTCTCTCTCTATATATATATATATATATATATACCCTCATACATTATATGTAGTTTGGGACTAAAAATAGAGTTCACTCGGAAAACTACGATTCCTATCCACCTAGAATCGTCACATGTTACAATATTGATTCTTAATTTGATTTTGTATTTTACTTTTTCCTCAAAAGAGCACATGCACTACCCTTCCAGCCCCTGCATCTTAATGTAAACATTTACCTGTCTACAAGCAACAGTGCTTGTCTACTTAGCCTGCTAATCAGACCTAGATATGATGCGGTTCCTTTATTTCCGCATCATATCTAGGTCTCGTTTTATCTTACTAGCCTTATTCTAAGCCCCGCCCAGGTCAACTTTGCGTGTTATCATTTCGAGACCTATACTGAGGTCGATGTAACTGACTAATCTCCATCCTCTAAAAGTTGCTTGGCCTTAGACAAACATTTGAAATAATCTTTTTTACTCTTACTAAGCTACCGGTTTCACTATTGCATATTTACTATAGGACAGACGGCAATTTGATATTGACTCACAATTTTCTGTTTGTGTTTGTGTGTGTGTGTGTGTGTGTGTGTGTGTGTGTGTGTGTGTGTGTGTGTGTGTGTGTGTGTGTGTGTGTGTGTGTGTATGTGTGTGTGTGTCTGTATGTGTGCGTGTGTGGAAGCCCTACGTTCAAAATCTACAATATATAAACTATGGAAATTATATTTTTAAATATGCAAATAAACCGCTACATGACTTTAAGCAAATTGATTAATGTTTGTATTAATCTCCGTCTTAATTTTTGCAAACTATCCTTTAAAAGCAGGCTGGTAGAAGATTAAAGCTGTACTGAAACTTAATATCATCTGGGTTAGTCGAACATCGTAGCTTTGAGAGCCAGTTTCGATGACGTTGCTTACAGAATATTGCCTACATATCCCATAAGACCACAGACAGGAAAACATTCTGTTATACGCAGTGACTCACAGACAATGTTTCCTCTACATGCCTCTTCAACCTCTACTAAAATTATCATTGCTTCTTTATACTAGCGAGCTGTGTATCATCTTCAGCTAAGCATACATAATGCGAATTCCCTCTTCTTATATAATCTCTGTTCTCAAGATCCTGCAATAATTAGTTCGCTCAATTATCCCCCACTGCAAGCAATTTTCTTCTGGAATTTTCTTTCACCCACACTCTGCAGACGCCAAACATCAGAAGTTCGAAATAACATAAATAACATTGATCTAATCCAAACAAGAGGACCTACAAAAAAGGTTGTTCCTCTTCTGTCGATTAACATTCAAAAAAAGAAATCAATAATTAAAAATTAAAATAAAATAACCCACCCGCTTACTGATAGTTATTTCACAACACCTACCCACACAGACTAAGAAACATCGTCTTAAAACAACAATAGATGATGTAACAATTAGCTAGTTAAGTCGAGTCTCGCTACACATTACTACGAATCATTGGTGAAGACTCTCATCCTCTACAAACGAAGAGTTAGAATCATCACTGCAAATCACCACTGTCCCTCCTGTCGTTTTCAATGCTGGTTAACTATAACCCATTTTGTCGTAGCATCTATTGTTATAGTTCTCTGAAGGCGCTACCAGAAATAGGATGTAGGCAAGTGGGGAACATTTCAGATTGCATAAGAGTGCGTTATGAGCGACGGCATTTCTAAGAAACACAGAGAGAGAGAGAGAGAGAGAGAGAGAGAGAGAGAGAGAGAGAGAGAGAGTAGAGGGATGGGGGAGTTGAATGTTGTTTTTATGGCTATCATCCTTTTTAAATCTTCTGCATTATATATATAATCTTGTAGAGTGTTCACAAGCACACTCTTATGAGTAATGCTATGAGAACTGGAAGAAGGGTGCTGTGAAAATGGGGTTTATAAGATAAGGAATTAGCGCCCCCCCCCCATTCATGAAAAGGCTTAAGAAATCGCTTCCACATTGTCTTTTTGATACTATGTTTTGTTTCAGTCAGTACATAAGAAATATGTTATGAGATAATAATGGTTTATGAGACAGTTTTGTTTTGACTGCATTTCGCATGAGATCCATAAGGACTACTCACGAAGCAAGAAGAAAAAGTCACCAAGATAATTAACTATGTAGGGCACGTAGTGAGTAGATACATTTATAGAGCCATGCAGCCAATATACTGACAGCGAGTAAGCATCGATTCTAGACGGCTGGCGATGACGGTATTTCTGTTTAGCTCATAATTAACCCTGCTTGAACAGACTTATGATCAGTAGACTTGAACCATGCATCATCAATCTTTCTTTTGTTTTATTTTTGTTTAAACCATAGTGTATCTAGGACTACATTATACAATGTGTCTGTGCTTTTTGTTGTTCTTTCACATACACACACACACGGCCCATTAGTGTGCTGTCTCCTTCGTCAGAATTTTGGTGGGTTTTTTACTAGCATAATATCATTGTTTCTTGGAGCCGGCTCGACTCGTACCTACTCCAATCAGACATCACTAATCCACAAGTCTTTCCACCTCTCGTCACCGCTGTAGTGTCCAACCTCACCGGTGCTGCACTATCCAATGCCCAGTCTTTTCCTCCCAGAACATGAACCCTCTTGGAAACTTCACCCTGCTCGTTTTCTTGTCAGTAGGTGTTGAATTGCATCAGTTTAAACAGTAAGGGCATTGAGCGCACCAATCTCAGTGGGCCTGAAAAGGACACGAGTATTGCTCCTTCCTACAGACACTAAGTAAACACATAGTGTGTGTGTGTGTGCGTATATACATATCCAACCGTTAATCCAGGCAGTTTTTTTTCCTTCTCTCCACCTGTTTTCTCTCCTCATTCTTTTCTGTAAAAGGAGAGTAGGCTTGAAATGTCAAAGACTTCCATTTTACCTGGGCGTCAAACTAATACACATTGTCATATGTGTGTGTGTGTAAATATATATATATATATATATATATACACACACAACATATGCAACTGTTAATCCAGGCAGTTATTTTCCTCTTTCCTTCTGTTTTCGTTTCCATTCTAATACAACTTGTCATATATATATGACAAGAGTATATATATATATATGTGTATATATATA
>NC_068982.1:172551076-172552099 GCF_001194135.2 Octopus bimaculoides | reverse complement strand
CAGTCATTTGACTGTGGCCATGCTGGAGCACCGCCTTTTAGTAGAGCTAATCGACCCCAGGACTTATTCCTTGTAAGCCTAGTACTTATTCTATCGGTCTCTTTTGCCGAACCGCTAGGTTACGATGACGTAAACGCACCAGCATCGGTTGTCAAGCGATGTCGGGGGGTCAAACACAGACACATACATATATATATATATATACATATATACATATATACGACGGGCTTCTTTCAATTTCCGTCTACCAAATCCACTCACAAGGCTTTGGTTGGCCCGAGGCTATAGTAGAAGACATTTGCCTAAGGTGCCCCGCAATGGGACTGAACCCGGAACTATATTATACGTAAGCGTATAATATATATATATATATATATATATATATAATGTGTAATATTATACACATACACATACTGCAGGTGCACTCATACAGTGCATTGGCAGAATCAGTTACAAGGCCGAATTAAATAACTAGCGGTATTCAGTTCGGATAGTTTTGTTTTGTATATTTTGCCTCTTTCAAAAACCTGCGAAGGTCAACTCTGCTTTTACCCATAGCAAAATCAGTGTAGCCAAATATAATCGACTACAAGGGATTAAAAGGACTTGGAGGGCGGTGCCCAAATGCGGCCGCACTCCAATGATTGAAAGCAGGAAAACAATGGAAATCTTGCAAGCACAATTTTTTGGCGGTAAATTATTATTAGTCGTTTGACAGGCACGAACACTGCAATGTACTCACCCATACACATAAGCATACACCAACCTCTGTTACCCCGTCCCCCTCAAGTTCATTCTCTCGCTTTCTCCCTTCATTTTTTTTTCTTTTTTAGTAAAGTGTAGAGAGGCGTGATAGGATTCTACCCGCTTTCTCGACTATATAGTTTCTTTTGTGTTTGTGTATGGGGGTGCTTATCACACGCACACACCTTTACATATGGGTCTGTATGAATCACTTTTTTTTCTATAATTTTCTCTTTCATTCACTCAGCGCGTATATTAGGTGTACGCGCGACTATATAT
>NC_068982.1:172546037-172550424 GCF_001194135.2 Octopus bimaculoides | reverse complement strand
TATATATATATATATATATATATATATATATATATATATATATCCAGTGTATGATATTAAACTGCATCCGTTTTTGTGATTCCAGTTCCGGAATTGTTGGGTAATACAGAGTTACCCCTTAATTACAATAACTCCCTGTCCGTTCTGGTCCGGTAGTAACAGTCAGTGTACCATCTAAGGGTTAAATACATTCCCAGGGTACTCTTCCAGGAGAAAGATAGTAGCAGGAATCGTGCGATACCTGTTACTGGAATCTACTCTTGCGACCGAGACAGTCCCAAAAGGGCTGTACAAGCTTTCGTCACTTAAATTCACTCACGTATAGATGTCTCACTATCAATTCATTTCTTAGCGAGGGACATCCGCGCAAAGATATGCAAAGATAAAACTAAATCGGAAAAAACATTCAAGTTGAATTAACTAGCAAGAAGAGACAATCATATATGTGTGTGTGTGTGTGTGTGTGTGTGTGCAATTTATAGGAAAGGTCTAGGGGTATAATTACAAGGTAGCTAAATGTTGCTTAAGTGTCCTACGAAACAATGATTAACATTTCTGTGTGATTTGATTCCGGGATAAGTAAGTCGTATTTAGGAGAAAATAGGAAAAATTGAAAGGAGACAAACGCCCAGGATGTTATTAAAACATTTATATCTTCATATCTTCTACATTTGTAGAAGATATAAATAACATCTTGAGCGTTCGTCTCCTTTTTCAACTTTTCCTATGTATATATATATATAGTTAGAATAGAGGCAGCTGACGATGGAATTATTCCAAGTGGCTATCTGTTTTCCTATGTGTTCGTTCCATTCTCTGTAGTTCATTGTTCTAACGTCCTGTACCCTGATATGCATTTATATACACATGTAGATGTAAGTATGTACAAATATGTGTGTATACATGCATATATTCTTCGTATTATATATATATATATATATATATATATATATATATATATATATATATATATATATAATTGTTTTCTTTTAAACTTGTTTCAGTTATTAGACAGCGGCCATACTGGGGCACCATCTAGAAGATTTTTTTCTAGTCGAATGAATCGACCCCACTACTTTCTTATTTGAGTCTGGCACTTATTCTATCGGCTACTTTTGACGAACCGCTAAGTTACGGGGACGCAAACACACCATAATATATACGTGTATGTGTGTGTGTATGTGCGTGTGTACACGACGGGCTTCTTTCAGTTTCCGCCAACCAAATCCAATGACAAAGTTTTAGTCGGCCCGAGGCTGTATTAGAAGACACTTGCCGAAGGTGCCACGCAGTAGGACTGAACCCGGAACCGTGTGGTTGGGAGGCAAGCTTCTTACCACAGAGCGAAGTCTACATCTATGTTTAAAAAGTGATACTAATGAGACCAAGAGGTGATTGAGTTCGAGTTCCACTTGGAAACGTGTTACCCTGGATTCGATCAAAACCCTTCATTGGGGAACGAGAACAGATTTTCCTCGTCCCTATTCTATGAGATCGGAGACAGAGTGAAGAATGACATGAAATAGAAAACGAAAATACATTGTTGAGCATGCGCGAGAGGGGAGTGTCTGGAGAAAGTGAGTGAAGTGAATGAGAAATGAGAGTGGAAGTGGGCGAAGGAATATTAGCGAAAAAGATAATGAAGGAAGGAGGGGAGGTAATTGGTTAGTTTAAGGAAAGGCAAAGTTGTTTTGATGGCCCGGTCAATGACCGTGAAAACAACTAATCAGTCATTAACCATATCTGTGTAAGAGCGCACGCGCATTCACACACACACACATATACACACACACAAAGTACTCCATTAAACTAATGGTGTTCAGTGTATGTATATTTATGTGTGAGCGTGTGTGAATGTTTTTGTACGTACGTACGTATGTATGTATGTGTGTGTAACTCTTCGAAACGCCAGTGTTTTAATGGTGGCAGCTGATGAAGGATATGTTCTCTATGCGGCCTGCGTGTTTTTTTAACCTTGTTTATCATTTTGTCCATGTTTTTTGCAACGTCATGTACCCAGCTATGTATCTATATGTACATGTAGATGAAGGCATGTACATATATATGCATATACTCATATATTGTTTGTATATATATATATATATATATATATATATATATATATAGACAGTGGCCATGCTGGAATACACCTTTGGAGGGCTTTGGTTGAACAAACCTACCCCAGTACTTATTTTAAGTCTAATAAACACAAAGAGACGTGTGGACACATACACACATGTATGCATATACATAGGCGCACCCACATTCAAATACACACCACACACACACAATAGTCAAGAACGTGTAGAATACAGAAAAGAAAACTATTGGAATGTCCATTATAATAATTCTGCGAGAACGAACAACGTGCATAATTTCTGGGGATCAATATGTCTCTCGGCAGATCAATAATTTCCTTGAAGCATATGCTGTAGAGTATTAACAGTGGAATCGAGAACGGTGGATATCAGAAGGCCGAGTAACAGCTACACATTCGTTAGAAATAACATACCACAAAACACACATGCACTGACTCGTGCGTGTCTGTGTGTTTGTGTGCGCGCGCGCGTGTATTGGTTTGCTTATGTACCCGTTCGGCAACGAGAACGGTTGAATAAATACGAGGCTGTGAAAAAAGAAGTACTGGGCTCGAATTGTTCTCGACTAAAAACCCTTCCAGACGAAGCCCCAGCATGGCCGTAATCCAATGACTGAAACAAAATCAAAGCTACGTAGAGAGCATTTTCCTCCCTAAGGAACTGAAAACTGTAGAATGGCGAAGGAACTTCAATATAGTTTTGATGGTACATACACCAAGCCTCTTTCATAAGGGTCAAAAAAATCTTACGGCGTAAACACAGGACCAAAGAAGAGATTTATGGACATAGGCGAATTAGGTGCAGGAGTGGCTGTGTGGTAAGTAGCTTGCTTACCAGCCACATGGTTTCAGGTTCAGTCCCACTGCGTGGCACCTTGGACAAGTGTCTTCTACTATAGCCTCGGGTCGACAAAAGCCTTGTGAGTGGATTTGGTAGATGGAAACTGAAAGAAGCCCGTCGTATATATGTATATATGTATGTATGTGTTTTTGTGTGTCTGTGTTTGTCCACCCACTATTGCTTGACAACCGATGCTGGTGTGTTTACGTCCCCGTAAAATAGCGGTTCGGCAAAAAGAGACCGATAGAATAAGTACTAGGCTTACAAAGAATAAGTCCTGGGGTGGATTTGCTCGACTAAATGCGGTGCTCCAGCATGGTCGCAGTCAAATGACTGAAACAAGTAAAAGAGTATAATCAATCCATCTCTGGTATGACTGCTCAACGGAAGGTAGGCTTCCATCGTCATTGCTCATGTTGAATAACAAGCCTTATCGGATGTTAGTTTTGGAAACTTCCTTATACCCTGATAGTGTACGAAGCTCATTCGGTTACATTGATGCTATTGGCAGAGACACGACATGAAACGAAACTGAAATTTTAATGAGCGATAGAAATAACCTGGCGCAGTATTTTGAAATGCTGTTCGGCTGCCGGGCGCTTAAAGAAGATTTATTACAGAGAAGACAGCCGATGATTTATTCAATTGCTAACCGGACTTTCTCTGTCGTCTGCTATCGATGACACAAAAAGGTTTGATCGACTCACTGATAGAACACAGGTGAACAGAATCTCTGAGTTGCAATGGAATGAATCACCAGTACTGTGTGTGTGTGTGTGTGTGTGTGTGTGTGTGTGTGTGTGTGTGTGTGTGTGTGTGTGTGTGTGTGTGTGTCTGTGTAAGCAAACATAACATACGTTACATTTATATGTATCACTAATGTCGGCTTATATATATATATATATGTCGACGAATATCCGTGAAGTCCTTCATTCATTGGCTACATGCATATATATGTAAGAACGACCGTGCGAACCAAAAGGGAGAAATGGTGACGAATGGAAAAACAGGCTCCTTTTATAAACGCGTCACACGGTCGAACACAAAAATATATCAAATGATATATATATATATATGTTATACTTTGATAACATAGAGAATTCGTAAATGCCAATAAGGAAGACGATAGGAACACAACGGTATGAAGATGAATAACAGTAGTATTTATTGGAGCATTAAATCGTATGTCTGTGTGTGTGTGAATGCGACATAATAAAACACAACAAAAGACAGGCCGTCATGTAAACAAAAGAGTGTATGTAAGTAATACATGTATGTGGGTGCGAGAGATACACAGTATTGAATAGAGTCGGTAACACGTATAAGGATTTAAGATACCAGTTCTTAGAGTACACAGTGGTAAGTGTCTGTATATAAGAAGTTAAGGCGTGTGGGGCAGAGCGATCACTAGTTGTGATGTTAGGGCTTCCATGCCAAGCCGGGTTCTT
>NC_068982.1:172545778-172546027 GCF_001194135.2 Octopus bimaculoides | reverse complement strand
GTGGTAAGTGTCTGTATATAAGAAGTTAAGGCGTGTGGGGCAGAGCGATCACTAGTTGTGATGTTAGGGCTTCCATGCCAAGCCGGGTTCTTGAATAAAGATGTTCTTCGCAGGCTGGGTTCTTGGCTGTTATTTCGTGGTGAGGTGATTCACACAAACAGGATCGAAGAGAGATTCTGCGGTTAGCTGTCGGTAGCTCGTGTACGTAGAAGTCATGTTGACGCTGTTGGGGACGATGCTGGTAGTCGT
>NC_068982.1:172545503-172545768 GCF_001194135.2 Octopus bimaculoides | reverse complement strand
AGTGTCGTGTTGCTGCTGGCGACGTCGGGGACGATGCTTGTAGTTCATAGTTGTATGAGGGTGTTGATGTCGTCGCTGGAAACTGGCTGGCTGTGTTACGCGTGTGTGGCCGACGGCCAGATCTAGACGATCTGGGGCGCGACGAATTGGCGGGGATAATTTAGTCTATTTATAGTAAAATAGGGGCTCCAGAAAATCATTAGAATAACACTATCACGTGACCTTATTAGGGGCTGTGATTGGTCAGTTTGTGTTCTGGCGGGAA
>NC_068982.1:172540382-172545493 GCF_001194135.2 Octopus bimaculoides | reverse complement strand
CGCGTCTGTCAATATTTATAGTGAGAGAAGATGGTTTGTTTGTATATAATGGCGATAGAAGTGTTCACTATATATATATATATATATATATATATATATATATATATTCTACTTAGGTATGAAGAACATTATCGCACATATTAACACGTAATACATATTCCAGTACAAATATACAGACACTCGCGTGTGCGCGCACACTCACGCACATATGTATTTTGTAAACAAACTTAGAAGCGCCGAATGAATCGAAAGTCTATAGAAAAATAAAAGAAATCTCAAATGTAGGATGGTTGTGAAGACCGAAAATCGGGTTGAAGACGGGAAAAACCAGAAGCCAGCCACCTTTCGTTCGAGAATTCTGTAGAATACATACATATATATATATATATATATATTTATATATATATATATATATATTCAATAATAGGATAAGATCTTTTACAAGAACTTATCAGGTAGCTAGAGTAAAAAAAACTTCATAAGGGAAAAAAATCCATCCATTCTTCCCAAGAGCATAATTATTTATATTTATATAGGGGCATTACTATACGAGAATGCCTCGGCATTCTTGTACAGTAATGCCCTTATATATATATTTATATATATATAGACAGATAGATACACACACACACACACACACGCCAATCTTTCAGTATTAGTAGACAATGTCATTCATCCACACAAAGTTCTTTCATGACACAGATAAAGAAGTTATGCTGAAAAAGAGGGTGAATGATGATGTCTACTGATACCGAAAGACTGCCAAATTTATAACATAAAAGAAACTATACAGAAGGAAACACACATAACGAAAAATCCAAAACATAATCTGGCACACACACACACACACACGCACACACACACACACACACACACACACGCGAACACAGCACCACTTAAATCATGTGAAGCTGCACGTACACACACACGCGCGCGCGCACACGACTGAGTCACGACATACATAAATGTATACCACATATGCAGGTAGTTCGTGCAGAGACAATGGTTATACATACATATGTATCACCGATATTATACCTACAGAAACACAACACACAAATGCAAACATGTATGACCACACACACACACGCACACACACACACTGATACATAATTCTCAGCCTACACACACACATACGTACGCTAATATTACGTAAGATCACAGCGAGAAGCCCACACAAACACAAATGCGCATAACTAATAGGCTAGTAAAACACGCATTTATGTACAAATATTCCGATATGTGTATATATATATAAATGTATATAAAAATGTAAATACATATACGCACACACACACATTCATATACTTACGCAGACACACATGCACAACACGAACTTATACGATATGCTTACACTGAAATATGTGAGTGTGAGTGAGCGCACGCGTGCACGCTTTCATTCCGCCTTGTAAGTATGTTATATATAAGGCATAATATAATATACGCGCAGGTCACGATAAACACTATGAGGTCGAGATACAACCATAAGAAATCAAAAACAGACACACACGCACTGTGAAAGCCATGCCATACGAGCAGTAACTGCGACTGCGCCGAAATATGAAGAGCAGGCACCGATATATATATATATATATATATATATATATTCACTATGTGGCCTGTGTGTTTTCTGTGCTCTGCTTATCATTTTGTCCACGTTTTTTTTTTTTTTTTTGCAACGTCCTGCACCCGGATATGCATCTATATATACAGGTAGATGTAAGTATGTACATACATATACTCACATATTATTTGTATTATATATATATATATGTATATATATATATATATATATATATATATATATATATATATATATATATATATGTGTGTGTACAGACTAAAATATCCCGCATATTTCACACATACGAACACGCACAAGACTACTACAAAAGCTCACCCACGCAGACGTTCTCACGCCTATTTGGTCTTCCCACAAATACCTCCGGTGTATATAATGTATATATCCACACCTCTGTATATGTACAAATGCATACTTGCATAAAGAATATAATAATTTATTATTAACTATACATATGCTGCATGCTATACATATACCTAATATATCTTTTATATTCTTTATATATATATACATACACACACATATATATGTATCTACCTATCTCTCTTTCTTTCTCTTCTCTCTCTCTCTCTCATATATATATATATATATATATATATATATATATATATATGTAATAATACAAATGATATATAAGCATACGCATGTATACATACATATATGTACATACCTACATCTACATGTATATATAGTTGCATATCCGGGTACAGGACGTTAGAAAAATGAACGGGAGGATAAAAACAAAACGGACTTTGTTTACCGACAACAGAACGAACATGGTGCTGCGAAAGGGGTCTCAGGGAGTAGCCTTCTTGAGCTAGTTTTCCACCACATTACTTTAAAATCGTGGAGGAAGTCTTGGTCTTGGGGCCACTCATGTCTAGAAACTGAGGTTGGGAGTAAGCAAGGACATGCTCCCCGTAGAAAATCCAGATCCAAAAAAGCCTCATGGTAGTAAGGGAGAATAGGCACCGGCGAGCCCAAAGGCTGGGGTGGGATGCACCTACCTACCTCGGTTGTTATGACATTGAGGTAGATCCGGCCTACCCCGTTAACGGGGACAGAACCCAGATTTAAAACACTGGATGATATGCACACACACACACACACACACACAAGATAAACATGTATGCACATATAAGAGATATATAATTTAAGCCCGGTTTCACCCGGTCGGTTTGGATGATGTGGCTGTAAAACCGGCTCTGTGTAAGCATTCGACTTGTTTGGGCACGCTTACGTTAAAAATCAATTTTAGGATGACTTTTTCTGTCAAAACGCTAAAAATAACTGACCAAAAAAAAAAAAAAACCAAGATTCAACCAAATCAAAAAATAAACCCAAATAGTAAGCAACAAAGATGCAAAACAACAGAAACAAACAAAAAATAAAACAAAAATCAAAAGAAATTAAAAAATGGGTCAAAAATCTTAAAAATTTTTCAGAGGTCAAAAAACAACAAAACAATAATAACTGAAAAACATTAAATACCTCAAACTCAATGTGGAATATTACACAAAATTTAAAAACCTAAAGAAAAAAGAAAACATCTGAAACTGAAAAACAAATAACTGAAACACTACAAAGAAAGACTTCACAAAAAATCCCACTTCCATTGTGCGCGCACACACATTCACATACCCCCCTTTTACATCACACACACACATATATTCACAAAGAGTTGAAACGCTGTTTGATTTATTCCTTTCAGCGTACTATTTTCATCATCCTACTACCAAGTGTGACATTACCCCTTCCTTTCTCATTCATAGTCACAAGAGTATTATTATAGCAAATTATCTCGGTAACCACGGGTGTTATGAAAAAAATATAAAGCCTAGCAACACCACCAGATCATTCTACACATCTGTGTAATTTTTCGTGCAATTCCACCCAGCCGTTTGACGATGAATCCCAAGACAAGAAAGAATCGCCCTTATATATATAGACATATATAACCTAAATCATTTGAACACTTCAACGTGTTTTCTATATCGAGTATCTCCGGATCTTACCTGTTGACTATGTATAAAATCTATGTAAATGACGTACGTATATGCATGCGTGCACACACACAGATACACCCAAATATAACTATTCATATAAAGAAACATACCTGTGTGGTTGTGTGTATATACACACATGTATATACTATGTGTGTGTGTACATATATATATATTGTTTGTTATATATAAATACATATTGTTGTATATATATATGTGTGTGTGTGTGTGTGTGTGTGTGTTATACATACACAGGTATATAACACACATACATACATTAGTAAGTATATGGGCATATACCACTTCCTGTCAACCTTTACCATTGTCGAAATGTCTGATAGATTTAGGCTGAGGTAAAAAAATAGTTCTCAAACTTTGGAAAAAGAAAATTGTCCGAAACGTCGAAAAATCCCACACCAGCTTCTCAAGCAATTTCACTTTTATAACAATATGGTGTGTTTGTGCATGGTTATGGAGGCAACTATGACTATATAGGCACAAGTATATCTGTGATTAAGAAGCTCACTTTGCAACCACATGCTTTCGACTTCGGTTCCACACGCGCCACCGCAGGCAAAATATCTTCTGATAGACCAATGCCTCGTGAGTGAATTCATTTTGTAGACGCAAACTGTGTGCGAGCTCCATGTGTGTGTGTGTGTGTGTGTGTGTGTGTGTGTGCGTGCGTGCGCACATGTGTGTGAGTGAGTGTGTGTGTTTTGGGGTTTGTGTTTACTCATCCCCGCTTGACAACCGGAGTTTCTTTGTTTACATTCCCTGTAAATTAGCTATTAGCCAAAAGTGACCAACAGAATATATTTACCACGCTTTAAAAAATGAGTATCGGGGTCGCTTTTTTCAAGTAAAAACCCCGCAGTCTTATGACAAATATATATATATACACACATATATATATGTAGGTAAGTATGTATATGTGTATATATATATATATGTGTCTGTGTATATATACGC
The DNA here is from genome assembly GCF_001194135.2 of Octopus bimaculoides. Taxonomy (NCBI): domain Eukaryota; kingdom Metazoa; phylum Mollusca; class Cephalopoda; order Octopoda; family Octopodidae; genus Octopus; species Octopus bimaculoides. Next base: position 172,540,936 of record NC_068982.1, on the reverse strand, counting down.
ACACGTTTTAATACCGTTTACCTAGATAGTTCTTCACACGTGTGTGCGTGTGTCTGTGCCTGTGCGCACGTATTTGTGTATGTTTGCGCGTGTCTAAGTACGTAACGAAATGCAAACCTCACAGTGAATGGTATAGGGTGCATCAAACAAAAAGTGATAAGCATATAGAAAGTGCATTAAGCAGCGAAATGCTCATGTTATACACGTAGCTCCTATACACAGTTAAACACATCATCACATACGTAATTACAAAGAGCGAACACCGACACACGACTAAGAAAACATGTCATCTCGAACTCACTCAACATTTGCTGCAAGCCTTACATACACACATATACAGATACATTATTATATAACCGTACATGTACACACACAGGAAGTTTTTAAACAGAAGCTCCCATAGGACAGCCCCCCGCCCACAGACGCATATGCGCATTACAGACTTCGTACTGTCTGCTTGCTTTATACAAACATACGCACACTCAGACATTCCCCCCTTCTTGTAACATACAGTCATAACATAGAAAAGATATATACATAACGCTTTTATATAT
>NC_068982.1:172538418-172540282 GCF_001194135.2 Octopus bimaculoides | reverse complement strand
TAGATAGATAGATAGATAGATAGATAGATAGATAGATAGATAGAACACACACACATACACAGAATATACGCGCGCGTAACCGCTCACAGTACATTAACCTCTATCAGGCAATGGCGGCCGGCCTTATTCTTTCTCACACACTGCACAACATCAGACAAAACTACTCAGCTGTATTGATCTCGCAACTATGTTACGTCATAACATAGAGAGGAGAGAGAGAGGGAGAGAGAGAGAGAGAGAGAGAGAGGAAAGTAAGTCATGGAAAAGAGTCGTCGTCAGAAGGAGGTGGAAAGAGGAGGAGGAAGGGGAGGGAAAATACAGTTTGGAAGAGATTTCCAAGTCAGCAGTTTTTCTTTTGAGTTTTCCCCAGGATTGCAAAACAAACGAAAATTCTTATGACATCCGAATACTTTGCTTGTTTTGAAAACCGTCCGTTCTATCTATCTATCGCTGATCCCCCCCACCATTCTCTCTTTCTATTTTTCGTTCTCTCTCTCTCTCTCTGTATCAATCTATTTGTGATTATCTGCCTTTCTATCTATCTATCTCTTTTTGTTTCTTTTATCATTCTCTTCGTCTTCCTCTCTCTTTCTCTCACTTTTTCTGATACTCTTTCAATTTCTCTCTCTCTCTCTCTCTCTCTCCCTCCCTCTGAAAAGCCTCCCTCACTGCTTTAGTCAAAGATTTCTATACAATTTTTCTTTTTTCAATTTCTTTATTACTCTCTCTTCGATTTTCTTCCCACCTCCGCCACATTTCCCTCTTTCTCTTTTCCTTTTTTTCTAATTTCTCCCATTTCGATATCCCCCACTTACCCCTTCCCTCTTTCAATTTCTAAATCTATTTATCCATTCTTTATTTATAAAATTTTTTTCTTTTTCACTTACTTCTCTCTACTTCTCCCACCACTTCTCATACAGTCTTTTCTTTTATTCCCTACGCGTTCTTTCACTCTTTTCTTATTACAACACATTCTCTTTCGCACGTTCGCTAATATTTTACTATCACTTTCCCAATATTTCTCTATCCCCGCTACTCTCTCTGTTCTTCTCGTTATCCACCCAACCTACATATTTTTTATCTATTTATCTGTTTATCCATCTCTCTTTTTCAACCTATTCCCCCCCCCCCCACTATTGAGTTAGCTATCGATCTATCCAAGCTATTTCAATCTCATATTTAAATAAGGTAAACTCAAAGACAGGTGACACTTATCTTAAGAACCTAACGATGGGAAATATTAATAGCATGATTTCTAACTTTGGAACAGGGTCACAGAAATCTGGAAAAGGGGTACAGTCGATTATATCACTCCCAGTACTCTGACTACTACTTCTTTTTATCGACACTGGATGAGGTTAGGTAAAATTGACCTCGACGAGATTTGAAATCAGAACGTAAGGGGACGTAATCAAATATCTCAAGCCATTCTGCCCACCGCTCTACCGATTCTACCAAATTGTTCATAGTTAATAATAATATAAGTTTATACCATAGGAGACAAGACTAGTACTTTAATTCATCGATCCTGGAAGGAAGAAAGATTAAAATCAACAACGACAGGTTTTGAATTTAAAATGTAAATAACAAGGAATTTTGTCCTGCTTTGCTGATTCTGACAACACCATCTTATTAATAAACAATTCCTTATAATAAATTATATTTTAAAACATAAGGTTTATTCTTCTATTCTCATTTTTCTTTCTTGCTTTCCTTTTTTTTTTTTTTTTGAAGGATTTAAATATTAAGGGATCTCTTCGTCTTCCCAAAAAACCGTCGTAAGCAACAACAAAAAAAAAGGGGTAGATTTATAATCTCTCTCTTTCTCTCTATCTATCTTTATATATATATATATATATATATA
>NC_068982.1:172535555-172538408 GCF_001194135.2 Octopus bimaculoides | reverse complement strand
TATATATATACAGAAAGAGAGGACGGATAGATAGATAGATAGATAGATAGATAGATAGATAGATAGATAGATAGATAGATAGATATCAGATTGCTTACTTTTTTTTGAAGAATGCAAATGAAAAGGGATATTTTATTTCGGAAATAATAAAGAACTTTAGAAAACAGAATAAGTTGAAAATCTGGCTCCCACTCTAAATGTTTCATATTTGCTCACACACGTGCGCGCGATGCACATGCGTGTGTGTGTGTGTGTGTGTGTGTGTGTGACTTTATAGATAGATAAATATACATACATACACACAGACACACACGTACACACATCATAGAGTAGATATCGTTCACAAAGCTTTCATCGGTAACCAACTGTACTTCATTAATTAATGCTATCTTCAGGTATTCTTTATCTTATCAAATTAAATCTAGCGTTAATTATGGTCGGGAAAAAGACTTGCAAAAAAAAAAAAATTACCCGTATTAAAAAAGATAGAATTAATTAATTAATGCCATGTACTCAACATGTCAATGAATGTGTGCGAGAGCGTAACGCTTGTGTGGTGGACTCCTCTCTTTCAAAGTGTTTTTACATATCTACCAATAGAAATAATTAAATAAAAATGAAAGCATTTCTCTCACTCACTCTTTAAAAGAGAAAAATCACCTCTGCTTTGAACTCAATGGCGCAACGTTTATTCGAGGGAAAGCTTTGAGAAAGATGTGTACGAGCTGAAGAATTTAGGAATCTCAGCAATGCGGCACGAAAGAAAACAAAGGCACCCGTCACCAGCCAACTTGGTGACGCGACAAAAACCACTAACGATTTCTGTTAGATAGTTAGTTAAGCCACAAGGCCACCACTGGAAAGACGACAGATGGGATTCGATCTGAGAACATAGCTCAAAGGAGAAAGAGCGGGGAGGGAGAGGGAAGTGAGGGGAGGAAGAGCGAGGGGGTGGGAGGAATACTTTTTCTTTCGGTAAGAATACGAAAACTTCAAAGACCTCGCATTGGTGAACGGAAATAAAAGTCACAGAACGAATATCACATTTCATTTAAATGCCATAAATATTTGTCAAAGTAATTAAACAAATAGTTTTTTTGTTAAGTAACTTATTAACTTACAATATATGACTTGTACAAAACGACAGCACAACAATGTATGTATGTATGTAATGGCCATTACACATGCAAAAAAATGTCACGTTTTATTTGATTTCCTTAATAAAACAATGAAAGACATAAACATTAAACCACTTGTTTTAATGGAACTTTTCTCTTGCCTTTTGCTGGGAGTTGTTTTGCTTGGAGTCTTTCTATTTCATACTTTGGGGTCGATGAAACAATTATCGACCAGGTATTGAGTTTCATTGAACGGTGTGTAACTTTGTGAAGCGATAATTTTTAATATTCTGATTCAAATCCCGCCGATCAAGGTTATTTTATCCATCCGGGCATGATAAAATAAAACCAACTCCAGTACTTGAGTTGATGGCATCAACAAACCTGCGTCCCTTGAAACTTGTAGACCTAAATAAGAAGGTATTATATCTCTCTGACAGCCCGCATAACTAAATACAAATGAAATGGCTTGTTAACTGTCGTTATGGCTCTAAGTTAGCTCTCTCTGGAGCAAGCGATGATCAAATGCCGACTTTACATTTTATCCTTTACGGGAGTGGGGTCCACGAAATAAGAATACCAGTTGATCACTGCGGTCGATGTAATCAACTGACCCCATCCTCCGAAATTGTTGGTCGTGTGCCAAAATTTGAAATCATCATCGTCATCATTTCGAGATCGATAAATTAAGTATCAACGAAACATTGGGAGTTGATGTAATCGACTATCCCCCCCTTCCCCACAATTTCAGGCCTTGTGCCTATCGTAGAGAAGGTTATCATTATCATCATCATCAGCTTTTCGGGGTCGATTAAATAAGGACCAGTTAAGCACTGGGGTCGATGTAATCGACTTAATCTCCTCTTTCATGCTGCCCTTGTGGCAAAAATTTTAAATCATCATCATCATTATTACTATTATTATTATTATTGATATATTTATGAACTACATTGTCCAATGATTTTTCTCCCCTTCACGCGGCGATATGAGATTTGAAACAACATGGCGGCTTATAACAAGTTGTCTCGTCCTCATCACAACAACCACTCTCCAAAAATTGTGATCCGTCTGTTTGTCAGGTTAAGCAATTATCATTATATTTATTTTAATTGTTTGTTGTTTTCATCATTTTTAAACAGTACCACCACCGTCATCCTCCTCTTCCTCAATTATTTATCATTGCATTCATTACAATCATCGTCATCAAACTTTAATCATCCACTTCATGATTAAGCATTAACGTCAGCATAATTAACATTATCATCATCTTCAATATTATCCTCATTCTTTCTTTTCTCCTTTTCATCCATTTATCCTCACCATCAGCAGTATACATGTAAATATGTGTGTATGTATGTAAATATGTGTGTATGTATGTCTGCATGGATAGATAGATAGATAGATAGATAGATAGATAGATAGATAGATAGACAAATGGATGTACATATTTAAACGTAGGTGTGTATATACATATAGACGTGTATGTGTGCGTGTATGTATGTGTGTATACATACATATATACATGTATGTATGTATGTTTGTATGTATGCATCAGACGCAGTCCCAGGAATTTTTCGAATGTTGGGCACAAGGTCAGAAGAGAATACAAGTCCAGGAGAAAAGGATATAATAACATTATTTAGAAGGGTGCACTTCTTTTCTTGAAGGGGGAACATGCCCCTCAGACCCCCACCTTGGATCCGCCCCTGTATAGATATATTTTACTATATATATA
>NC_068982.1:172533950-172534751 GCF_001194135.2 Octopus bimaculoides | reverse complement strand
AGAGAGAGAGAGAGAGAGAGAGAGAGATGGAGAGAGTGAAACGGAATTCGAAACTGGCGGATTTTGAACTCGTAACATAAAGGGACATAAATATCACACGCATTTACGTCTGTCGCTCTACCACATCTGTAACATAATTGACATGTTATTTCTGTTAATTATGTAATTATTACTTATTTAGTATTATTACTTTTTTTTTCTTTTACACACAAACGTTATATAACTATTGTTAATCATCTTCAATTAATAATAATCGTCTACATCATCATTACCGTAATGGAATTTTCACTCAATTAAAATAATTATCATAACAACAACACTACTAACACAATAAATAATACCACTACTATCACGAAGTCCCAATTACTATAACCACCACCACTACTACTACCACTACTACAACTACTAATACAGGAAGATTTTCCTCTTTTGCTCCTTGTTTTTGTAAATATCCAGTAGTTGCAACAAAATTTCGCAACATATGTACACACATACACACATATATACGTACACACACACATACATACGTACACAGACACATAAACGTGTGTATATATATATATATATATATATACACATACATACATACAAATATATATACATATATACAAATATATATACATATATATATACATATATATATATATACACACATATATATATATATACACACATATATATATATACATATATATATATATATACACACATATATATATATACATATATATATATATATATACAAATATATATATATATACAAATATATATATATATACAAATATATATACATATATATAT
>NC_068982.1:172532774-172533527 GCF_001194135.2 Octopus bimaculoides | reverse complement strand
ATATATATATATATATATGCATACATATATATATACATATATACAGAGAGAGAGAGAGAGAGAGAGATATTATGTATTATATACATACACATGCATTCAGCAATTCAGCATTTTACATCTCTGGAAAACGCTTTTCTAGATGTGTGTGTGTGTGTGTGTGTGTGTGTGTGTGTGTGTGTATGTGTGTGTGTGTAAGAGATAGAGAGAGGGGGGTATTTGTGCGTGTGTATATAAATATATGTATGTATATAGTGTTGACGTCATAGCAATTAACAAACTTCAACAGAATGTGAATTAAATCTTTTTGGGAACAGTGAAACTCGAAGCATTTATAGTTACAAATAACAGCGCATAAATATATTGAGTTACCATTAGGATTAGGATAGAATGAATAAGTCGAAGGTTGCGCAATACATCGATGGCAGAAATAGTATGGTATTTTGTTTTGTCTTTGTACGAGGCGTGTTCGAATCTCGGACCCAGATAAATTTTTAGAATATAATATCCGTCGAAGTACATGGATTGGTTGAGATAATCGACTGTGCTTTTTTAAGCAATGCTCAAGCATGGCCACGTATATGTGCTGAAAGCAGTTAAATATCAATATACATGTGAGTGTATATTAACATACCTACATATATTCATACACCCCGACATATCGGTGTTGATATGCTTACGACCCCGTAACTTAACGGTTCAGCAAAACGCAGATAGAATAAGTACCATGCTTAAAGCAAAAAAAAAAAAAAAAAA
>NC_068982.1:172531208-172532197 GCF_001194135.2 Octopus bimaculoides | reverse complement strand
TATATTTGTATATTTGTGTGTCTGTGTTTGTCCCCCATGTCACGTAGCGGTTCGACAAAAAAAACTATAGAATAAAGTACTAGTTCACAAAGAATAAGTCCTGGGGTCGATTTGTTCGACTAAATGCGGTGCTCCAGCATGGCCGCAGCCAAATGACTAAAACAAGTAAAAGAATAAAAGAATCAGAATATACAGACATCTCGGAGAGAGAGAGAGAGAGAGAGAGAGAGAGAGAGAGATGTGAATTTCTGTATGTATTTATAGTTAGTTTTTCAGACAAGAAAAGTCTGTAAGAGGTAGAACATGAAGAAAAGATTAAGTGTGCGTTTGAATGTGTGTACGCCGAAAATCATAGCTGCGAATATAAAGTGTGACTTAATTTACACAGGTCTGTGAACGGATCAGTGCTAAGGAATAAGATAATGTGTTTCCAAAACTAAATTCTCACTTATGCACTGTGTCTTTTCATCTATTTTTACCTGTCAATCTTCACAAGAAAAAACCTTTCCCTCACACAAAGTCACAAATTACATACGACACAGTGTTAATATTTGAAGAGCACACACGTGTCTTTTAAAACTTTTAAAAGTTAACATACGCAGGTCTGCTTGATCAGGGTTATGACCGTTCAAAATTGCATCTCGGCGTGTGAGTGCACACACACACACACACACACACACACACACATGTATACATGAAGTGAGAGAAGGAAATTGCATTACACACACACACACAGAGTCAAAAATTAGAACTTTTTATATTAAATGCCCAGAGTTATATTTAACTTGCAATATGTTATTACTTTACCTCTTTTGTTTCAGTCATTTGACTGTGGCCATGCTGGAGCACCGCCTTTTAGTCGAGCAAATCGACCCCCAGGACTTATTCTTTGTAAGCCTAGTACTTATTCTATCGGTCTCTTTTGCCGAACCGCTAAGTTACGGGGTCGTAAACACACCAGCATCGGTTGTCAAGCGATGTTGGGGGGT
>NC_068982.1:172529342-172531198 GCF_001194135.2 Octopus bimaculoides | reverse complement strand
GTCTACCAAATCCACTCACAAGACTTTGGTCGGCCCGAGGCTATTGTAGAAGACACTTGACCAAGGTGCCACGCAGTGGGACTGAACCCGGAACCATGTGGTTGGTACTTACCACACAGCCACTCCTGCGCCTATTGGTATGTATATCTTTTAAGAAAACCAACACATCTCTTTTTGAACAAGCCTAGTACTTATTCTATCGGTCTCTTTTGCCGAACCGCTAAGTTACGGGGTCGTAAACACACCAGCATCGGTTGTCAAGCGATGTTGGGGGGTGGACAAATACAGACATTCAAACATATACACACACATACATACATATATACGATGGGCTTCTTTCAGTTTCTGTCTACCAAATCCACTCACAAGGCTTTTGTCGGTCCGAGGCTATAGTAGAAGACACTTGGCCAAGGTGCCACGCAGTTGGACTGAACCCAGAGCCATGTGGTTCGTAAGCAAGCTACTTACCACACAGCCACTTCTTGGCCAAAAGTTTGTAACATAGGTCTGAAATATTTTTCTTCTAGATATTAAACTATCAGACCAGTTATGTCCGTCCGTCTGTCTCTACGTTGTATATATTTGAATCGATTTGTACTTGGACATAACAGTTTTAATTATTTTTTTTAATGTTCCAAACTTTTGGCCACGACTGTACATAACCTTTCTTTTACTACATCTAATGCACTGCATCCATTTTGATACACTGGCCTTCAAGTATATTGTCGATCAAATCGACCCCTGCAGTTTTGGGGTTTTTTTTTTTCTTCTTGGACAGGTACTTACGAAAGTGGGTTGAATTCCTGGATTGGGCGATGCGTTGTGTATTTGCTCAAAATACTTCATTTCACATCGCTCCGGTCTACTTAGCTAATAAATAAGACTCCCAACAAAAGCTGGGAAGTTAGGCTTGCAACAGACTGTCGTCCAGTCCAAGAGGTAGGTGTTGCGATCTCAGTTACTTATATGCTATGAAAGCTGGATTAATCTCCGGTTCTGTGAGTCCTGGGGTTCAAGACAAAACTAAGACATATCTTATCGCTTTCTCATTTGTAGTGAGACAAACACAGATGCAAAGACCTTCACACACGCGCACGTACAAGTGACTGACCATGTAAACAGATTATACGATAAGTAAGAACAGTTTTACAATTCCAATATTTAGAACTGTGACAAGAGCGACAATGGTTCTACAATGGTACAGCTTTAAGCATCACATAAAAATCACGAGAGACACAGAGAGAGAGAGAGGATAGGTGCATACACTGAAATATCACAAAGACAAGCACATAGGCAGAAAGACAGATCACAAAATAATATAACACATATACATAAATACACGCACATACACACAAAATATACACACAGATGTGTATGCTATAAATATAACTTTACAGACACACACAAAAATACCACCACGCACCTACCTATATGAACATACCCGTCATACATACACAGACATTCTTATATATCGCGTTACGCGACATTGCTGAATAAATACGACGGTTGCGAATACATCAAAAGATTTTTCGGGTCGTTTGAAGTGGGAGAGACGTAACAGCTAGACAAAGAGACAGAGAAACAAATAGATAAACATGTTGTATGCACACACACACACACACACACACATACACACACACACACATAATATGTTAGATAGATAAATACATAGAGAGAGAGAATGATGAAGAGAGAAAGAGAGAGAGACAGACAGACAGACAGACGGATAGATAGATAGATAGATAGATAGATAGATAGATAGATAGATAGATAGATAGATAGATAGATAGATAGGGAGGGAGGGAGGGGAGAAAGGGAAAGACTGAAGAAGACAAAATGATACAAAATAGTTCCAG
>NC_068982.1:172528931-172529240 GCF_001194135.2 Octopus bimaculoides | reverse complement strand
CATCATCAACTACTACTACTACAACACAAACAATATAAACAAACGACAGCATAGGAGGAATAAGGAAACCCTTTCAACTTGATAGACGACATACTAAAAGGAAAGGGTCGGGTCGGTTTTGGTCTGGGCGAGAGGGAGTTTACGTTAACACGGTCACGGTAAGATAGTGGGTTTCGGGCAACGATGGACAACGTTGGAGTATGCTGGGTAAGTTGATAGGGTAGTGTGTGTGTGTGTGTGTGTGTGTGTGTGCACACAAGCACAGCTCAACTTAGAAGTAATAATAATTTTAAAGCATTAAACGGACAT
>NC_068982.1:172525435-172528093 GCF_001194135.2 Octopus bimaculoides | reverse complement strand
ACTCACAAGGCATTGGTCGGCCCGAGGCTATAGTAGAAGACACTTGCCCAAGTGGGACTGAACCCGGGACCATGTGGTCGGTAAGCAAGCTACTTACCACACAGCCACTCCTATATATGTCAGACGGGACCTTGATGACTGCTATTAAGCAGGAAAGTATACTAGTCCCTATATATATTTAATACTCAATATTTCATATATTCAATAAGACATTCAACACTTCATTTCATTTTACTATTTATATTCTATATTCCATATTCTATACCCCACATTAATTTTATGAGAATATAAATAAAACAAAAAACAGAGTTGGAACTCTTTTAAATAATATATTCCTCTATACACTATCATACAAACCCCTTTTTTATATTTTATTTTTATTTATATATATATATATATGTCTGTGTGTATATATATGTGTGTGTGTGTGTGTGTGTGTGTGTGTGTACGGTAATATTTAAGTGATCTTCGTGGCGGTGTGATTAAAACGAAGATAAAGGTTGTACATCAAGCTACCTTTTTTTAATATTTATTGAGTTATTATTTATCTTTTTTTTTTTTTTTTTTTTTTTTTTGCCCCACATCAAACTTTGTCGAGCAAACATCGGATTACAGACATTCAACCTGTGATGAGACCATGACCGAACGGACCAAATTTTTTTATCTCCGACCCGCAACGGGTATGTGATTTCAAAGCAGCAAAACCTCTTCGAAAACTTCATAAGTTGCCGCGTAGAAGATGCAGGATGCAAGCGGAATGTATTTATAGGTCGCCGCAGAGGTTGTGTGATGTATGCTGTCATTGTTATCGTTGTGATGACAGGCGACCAATAGATGCTATCGTGTGCATCCTGCATCTCCAGGAACCAACTACACACTGTAAAAAATTTGATAAGGACATAGGCAGAATGTCTTTAAGCCTAGGCTTGCTTCATAAGGTCAAATGTGGGGCACATCTAGATGTGTGTGGGAGGTGGGGGTGGGGGCGTAATATATATATATATATATATATATATGTCTTTGTATTTGTTTGTCCCCGGCACTACCACCACCGCTTGACAACCGGTGTTGGTGTGTTTCCGTTCCCATAACTTGAGCGGTTCGACGAAAGAGACCGATAGAATAAGTACCGGGCTTACAAAAACAAAAGCAAGTACTAGGTCGATTCATTTGACTAAAAATTCAAGGCGTTGCCCCAGCATGGCCGCAGTCTAATGACTGAAACAAGTAAAAGATAAAACACACACACACACACACACACATATATATATATATATATATATACATATGCACGTATACATATATGTATATGTGTGTATGAATACATGCATAAATATATATGTACCTAAACACATATATGTATGTGTATATACATTTATCTGTACACACATATATATCATGAAAATCACAGCACCCCTCCCCGCTTTTATGTATCTTGTGTTTGTGCTTGATGGACAGACAGACAGACAGACAGACAGGTAGATAGATAGATAGATAGATAGATAGATAGATAGATAGATAGATAGATAGATAGACAGATAGATAGATAGACAGACAGACAAACATAGATAGACACAGAGAGAGATAGACAGACGGACAGATACATACATACATACATACATATATATTTAAGGTGAGATAGGGTAGAGTGCTATGGTAAAAAAAGTGGTGGTGATGGGGTGTAGATAAGTAGGTAGGTAAGATAATAAAGACGAGGTGTGAGATTCGGTGGAGTGGGGCAGACGTAGGGGATGGGTTTAGAAGATTAGTGGGCGGGATGCTTTATAATACCTCTGACCGATCTCACTCTCTCGCTCTAAAACCCGATATTTCAGGATGAGGAGTGTCTTCAGCCGCGCGCATGTGTGTGTGTGTGTGTGTGTGTGTAAGGGATCAAACGCAACGGCGGTTTTGGTGGTGGTAGTTGTCTGTGGTTTTTAATGGTACTTTCAACCGGGTGTTGCTGTGTACATATGTGTGGCGATGGATATACAAGAGGCGTGAGAGGAAGCGGGTGTATATAGAAGCTTAAAGGCACTAAACATAGAACGATGTCTATTTATTGGTACATACATTCATACATACTTACATACAAGCACACACACATACACACATATTGGATGGGTTTGTTGTTTTTGTTCTTTTTTTCTTTCTTTCTGTTATGCTTTATTGAATTTCATGACTCTTGAATTTTTTTTTTACACCCTCCCACACAGAAGTAGGTTGCAACGGTTGACGTCCATAAAATAGAACTATACGTACCATACATACATACATACATACATACATGAGTATGTATAGGCGCAGGCGTAGCTGTGTGGTATGAAGTCTACTTCGCAGCCACATGGCTCCGGGTTCAATCCCACAGCGTGGTACCTTGTATTTTTTCTACTACTGCCTCGAGTAGATTTAGGAGACGGGAACTGAAAGAAGCCCGTCGTGTGTGTGTGTGTGTGTATCTATCTATCTATCTATCTATCTGTCTGTGCGTATATATATATATATATATATATATATATAGGGGGTGGATATGTGTACGTGTGAGTATATATTGATATATATCGATATGTTTGGGTCTTTGTGCTTGACTTCATCCACCATACTGCTTGACAAAGTGTTGGTTTGTTTATGCCCCCGTACACAACGGTCCAGCGAAAT
>NC_068982.1:172524399-172525145 GCF_001194135.2 Octopus bimaculoides | reverse complement strand
TATATATATATATATATATATATATATATATATGCATATATACATACATATATGTACTTACATATGTATAAAAATGTATATATGGGTACAGGACGTGACAAAACGTAAACATCATGAGATACGAAAACAACAGGAATTACGAAATATGAAAATAACATGAAATACGAAAGAAAACTTGGGTACGCGAACAACGAGAGAAACAAATAGAAAAAAAGACAAGTAACATAAAGAAAGACCCTTCATCAGTTGTCGGCTGTTCATCTACTCCACATTTCGAGAAATTCACGACAATATGAGGTCTCGAAAAACAGTTGCCCCCGGGAACCAAAATAAAATTCAGGATTTTCTGGTGACAAAGACAGGACAGTGGCGACATACAACGTACTAAACGAAAACAAACATGGAGGGCCGTTAGGCCAGACAAGGTAAGGTAGCGAACGCTGGAGGAATATTCTTCGACAAGAGAAAAGATAGGAGAGGAGACATAAGAATGCGTTTGGTCTGTCGCACAGAACGAAGGAAAAGAAAGATGATCACGTGAGGAAAAAAAGATGGACGATGGTTACGTGCGAGCGACGATGTATATATATATATATATATATATATATATATGTATTAGCGCAAGAGTGGCTGTGTGGTAAGTAGCTTGCTTACCAACTACATGGTTCAGGATTCAGTCCCACTGCGTGGCACCTTGGGCAAGTGTCTTCTACTATAGCTTCGGCCCGACCAAAGCCTTGTGAGTG
>NC_068982.1:172519246-172524373 GCF_001194135.2 Octopus bimaculoides | reverse complement strand
GGTAGACGGAAACTGAAAGAAGCCCGTCGCATATATATATATATATATATATATATATATATATGTGTGTACATGTTTATACTCCCACCATCACTTGACAACTGGTGTTGGTGTGTTTACGTCCTCGTAACATAGCGGTTCGGCAAAAGAGACCGATAGAATAAGTACTAGGCTTACAAAGAATAAGTCCTGGGGTCGATCTGTTCGACCAAAAGCGATGCTCCAGCATGGCGGCAGTCAATGACTGAAACAAACGAATAAAAAATATATATAAGATACCCATCGTGTGCATGTAAAATATATCATACTCCACCTAAAGTATCTTCACCCGGATGTATCGCTGCAAACGTTAACTCTTTACCCTAATAGTCTGTGTTCAGAGAATGACTGTAACATGAAACACATGATTAAATATATTTTCCAGGTGATGCTATGAAGTTAGTCATGGCCCGGGCCAATACCAACCAAAATTTATTAAGTATCTAAGGCAAAATACATAGATGCATACACGTATATGTTAGCGTGCGTATGCATGTATATTTACAGACACATGCATACTTAGATTTCACCTGGTTGCGACTGTTAACATCTCTTGCTCGGGCTTTATCTTCAGACAGAATATCTCAAAGTTTTTTCCTTATTTTCCTTTTCTGTGTTTTTTTTTCTTCTCCAGTTGACCTTCCAGATTCCAAATCCTTGCTTTCAGAGAGGACTCTGCTAAAGGCATCCGAAGTCCCAGGAGGTGGTGTTAAATCGGGCAATGTATTAACTCTACTACCCACAGAGGCCAGGGTGTAATTTGAACTTAGAACGCAAAGAGCCAGAACAATTATTGGATCAATACATCTCGTAAAAATCGATCTCAAAAGGAAAGGAGAGTAGAGCTGGCACAAGCGGTGTTTGAACTCAGAGACAGAGCAAATATCGTGAAACAAATTTCTCTGAACTGCCAATTCGCCACACACATACACACACAATTGCAGTCCAGCATGGCGACATCCTACCGGCCAGAAACTAGTAAAATAATAGAAGACCATCATACACAGAAAAGTCAAACAGTTACAAATGGATGAGCCTATACACTGCCATTTGCCTTGCTAGAAATAGCAGTCAAATTTCCCTCAAATCAAACTCTGGTTCCTTCTGAACAGCAGCAACAACAACAAAAGTCGCAAACCAATGCGTTTGTGTGAAGGATTTTCTACAAGTCAAGTTATTATTCCATTCTCCTTCTTGTTGTCTAGCCCCAAGCCAAGACAATTCGGTTATAACCCTCCTGATATTGTTTCAAGCATAGTTCATTTTGAGACAACACAATTCAACATGTATATTACATTGAAAATCGTGGGGATAGAATTTGAGAAACATTGTGTGCTATTGTGCTGTTATTTCTAACAAACAGAGCGACCGTGTAGCGTTCCCCCGTTTCTGACGTGTATTTTATACAGAAAGTGTGTAATTCTAGCCACTTCCGTTAGTCTTTAAACTTGGTTGGGAAGTAAGCAGAGAGGCTTTACTAAGTGAACTGATTACACGACAAACCACGTCGAAGTTGAATACAGGGCGTGTCGTTCTAGTTTAGTGACCGATCATAACCAAACACGATTCCCCCAGGACCATCGCAATCTTGCTGCCGTCTTTTTATGGCTACCAATATATATAATCAGTATTGAATTCTGTTTTAAGACGGTAGAGCAGTGGTATTCAACCGGGGTCCATGTGACCCTTGAGGGTCCATAAAACATTTGTGGATGTCCACACAGCAAAAGAGTAAATTGGGAATCCACGCTAGTTGTTTAAGCGCAGGCGTGGCTGAGTGGTAAGAAGTTTGCTTACCAGCCACATGGTTCCGGATTCAATCCCACTGCGTGGCACCTTGAGCAAGTATTTTCTACTACAGCCCCGGGCCGACCAAAGCCTTGTGACGGACACTGAAAGAAGCTCGTTGTCTATGCGTGTGTGTGTGAGTGTGTGTGTGTGTGTGTGTGTGTGTGTGTGTGTGTGTGTGTGTGTTTGTGTGTCTTTGTTTCCCACCACTGTTTGATAACCGGTGTTGGTGTGGTTAACGGTTCGGCAAAAGAACCGATAGAATAGGTACCAGGCTTTAGAAAAAAAAAGTCCTGGGGTCGATTTGTTCGACTAAAAACCCTTCAAGACTGTGCCTTAGCATGGCCGTAGTCAAGTGACTGAAACAAATAAAAGACAGCAGATAAGAGCCCATGAAACTTTTTAACTTCAGATGTATGTATTGGTATGTATTGCAAGAAACAGCTAGGTTTCTTTCTCTAACATTTTACACGGTTAAACCTACACAAGTTAATGTGTGAAAAACAAATTAAGGATTTTAAAAGAAGTATCAATAAGTAAAACCAGTTTTTAAACATCGAATGGTTATGGGGTTCACCAGAAATAAAATAGTAATCAAAGGGGTCCATAGATAGGAAATGGTTGAGAACCCAGCGGTCGAGAACTGAAGCAATGATGTAAACATATCCAATCAACGACGTAAGAATATACACATGGAATATATGGGGTACTAAACGGTACGAGGGATATCACGAGTAGATCGAAATTGTAGAAGCCAATCTAATGAAGCACTGCAATTCTCATTGGAAGACATCAAGCAGTGTTATAGTTTCACAAGGATGTTGCTTTAGGCTGAGTGACGTACGGACATTCTCATTGGCTCAAAGTTCCCATTTGATATGATGACGGCAGCCATTTTTCTGACAGCTTTTTTCATTTGGCAGCTGCCACAACTCTCTAATTGCTTCATGATTAATTCTAAAACCTACCATTACCGTCACTTCCACCTTTTCATCTAAAGTCATCTGCATATTTGGGTGCCGCTAGATTCAAAAATCTTTCAAAAGAGCGACTTTTATGACATCATTACACTTATCCTTGAGATTTCCGTAAAATTTCCAGCATCAAAAGCGAAGCTATAGGCAACATCTATCTATCTATCAATCATATATATATATATATATATATATATATATATATATATATATATATATATATATATATATATATAGTTCTATACTTAAAGAGATGAGGAATTATCTACATTATTTACATTTGATGGATATTTGTCCTCATCTTGTTTGTTGTTAACACACCGTTCAGGCTGATATATCCACCAGCCTTCATCAGGTGTCTTGGGGAAATTTTCGAACCTGAGTTCTCGTTCTTAAGGTATTTTTCGATGTTATTATTATTATTATCATTATTATTATTATTGTCATTATTATCATTATTTAGGCCACTGCCTGGAATCGAACTCGGAATCTTGGGGTTAGTAGCCTGCACTCTTAACCACTACGCCATATGCCCGTGGCATGGCGTAGTGGTTATAATAACAACATATATATATATATATATTCTTTAGATAGATAGATAGATAGACCTGTCTGTCTATCTATCTATCTACAAACCCCCACCAAGGTTAACTTTGCCTTTTATCCTTTCGGGGTCGATAATAATAATAATAATAATAATAATAATAAGTACCAATCCACAGCAGTAGAAGAACGTAGGAACTGTAATGATATCACCAGACTAGATGCCTTACAGTAGTTATTCGGGCTTTGAGCGTTTTGAGTCCAAAATCACGACAAAGTTTACTGGGTGATAGACCCAACCCATCGACCTGTTTATGATACTACCTCCTGTCACCTTGAGCACATTTAGTAGAGTCCACTATGTTGCAAGCATATGGACATGGTTCTTGGTTTACAAATACCTTTCTCTTTCTCTCGGAGGCCCTATGTTGTGTATTCAGCACGATCTACCCTGTGGTAAGATGCTTGCTTCCTAACCACATGGTTTTGAGTTCAGTCGCACTGCACGGCACCTTGAGCAAGTATCTTCTACTATAGCCCTAGGCCGACCAAAGGCCTTGTGAGTAAAGCCCATCACATACATACATACATACATATACATATATATATATATCTTCTTTTACTTGTTTCGGTCATTCTGATTGCGGCCATGCTGGAGCACCGCGTTTAGTCGAACAGATTGACCCCAGGACTTATTCTTTGTAAGCCAGGTACTTATTCTATCAGCGCTTATGCCGAACCGCTAAGTTACGGGGACGTAAACACACCAACGTCGGTTGTCAAGCGAAGGTGGGAGGGGGACAAACACAGACACACGAATACATATATGTATATATAAATAAATATAGACGACGGGCTTCTTTCAGTTTCCATCTACCAAATCCACTCACAAGATTTTGGTCGGCCCGAGGCTTATAGTAGAAGATACTTGCTCAAGGTGCCACGCAGTGGAACTAAACCTGGAATCATGTGGTTGAGAAGCAAGCTTCTTACCACATAGCCACTTCTGCACTTATATGTTATATATATATATATATATATATATATAAACACACACACACATACTTTAACAGACGTTAAAGGATGATGATGATGATGGTGGTGGTGGTGTTTGGGGTATTGATGATGATATGTGTGTGTGTGTGTGTGTGTGTGTGTGTGTGTCTTTGTGTCTGTGTTTATTCCCCACCACTTAACGGTTCGACAAAAAACAGAACTGACAGAATAAGTACCAAACTTTCCAGAATAAAATAAAATATTAAAAAAAACTCGGATCGATTTATTTCACTAAAATTTACAAGGCGGTGCCCCAGAATGGTCACAGTCTAATAACAGAAACTAAAAAAGAATATAATCTAAAAAGAAAAAAAAAGATATACATTCACATCGCAAGAAGTAAAACTGTGTGTACAGTGAGAGTGAGTATCAGATAATGATATCGCATAAAAATGTGATAAACGTTCATGATTATGACTACTAATTATGTCGCCCAAAAGACAGACATCTGCAACGCTGTTTCGATTCTAGCTCGAACCTGTTACACTTCTTTTTGTAATGTGAAGGCACAAACACAGAAGTATCACGGATATTAAAACTCATACAACCATAAACCTAATATAATACGAGATTTTACTTTTTTTGCCAAGTCAGCACTTATATGCATATATACATACATACACATCCTTGTATACAGGCACATAAATACATACACATACATACATGTGTATGTATATATATATATATATATATATATATATATATATATATATATATATATATATAT
>NC_068982.1:172517597-172518606 GCF_001194135.2 Octopus bimaculoides | reverse complement strand
TATATATATATATATATATATATTTATATATGTATGTATATATGTGTGTATATATATACACATACGTATAAATATTCAAACACACGAATATATTATGTACGTATATATATAAGTGTCGGTATACACGTATATATAAATGAATATACCTGTACATAGATACATAATGCTTTCGTATATGTACTATATTTGTGTATATAATATACCTCCCATATCAATGCATCATTTCTACACAGTCGCACACGCACACACACACGTGCACATATTAGAAACATACATATATACATACACATACAAATATTTACACAAAAATACTCACACATATATTATTCATACATTTACGTATATATGAATTTATATGTGCGTGTTATACATATATACCGTTTATATGCACACAATATTCAAACTATATAAAACCGTCTACAATATATATACGTGTGCGTGTGTGTATATATATATATATATATATATATCGACTTTTACGATCACCATATACCCATTGTGGACGGGTGAAGAGGGGGGGACTGATCTGATAAAATGAAAGTAGCATAAATGGGAGGAAACCAGAGTAGTCGCTGGCATTAGGCTGACAGCTACGACATATACATACATACATATATATATGCGTGCGTGTGCATCTACACACATATATAGACATACAATGTCTGTATTTGTGTGTGAATATATATATATATATATATATATACATTCACATACGCACACAGACACATAAACACTATACGAACCCTTTAAAAAAATCTGGCCATAATTGCTGGGAGCAACTTATGGCCGACCAATGCCCAAAGCACCTCCATTGCTATCGAATACCGGCGTGAACCTTTCAAAGAGTTGAATATGAAATAATACATTTAAAATTCAGTTTACCTCCCATGCCACTCACCGACACCTAGAATCGTTTAAAATATGTGTGTGTGTGTGTGTGTGTGTGTGTGTGTGTATGTGTGTATATATATATAGGCGGAGATGGACTATATGTAATCTGAACCTCCCC
>NC_068982.1:172516529-172517364 GCF_001194135.2 Octopus bimaculoides | reverse complement strand
GAAAAAAAATTGTTTGAAAATTTCACCCCCCCCCCACCAAGCAAGCTATTTACATGCTAGAAATAACAGCCAAATCTCACAAAACTAGGGTTAGGGTTAGGGCTAGGGTCAGGGTTACGGTCAGGGTTTGAGTTAGGGTTAGGTTTACCCTGTGG
The DNA here is from genome assembly GCF_001194135.2 of Octopus bimaculoides. Classification (NCBI taxonomy): domain Eukaryota; kingdom Metazoa; phylum Mollusca; class Cephalopoda; order Octopoda; family Octopodidae; genus Octopus; species Octopus bimaculoides. The sequence goes on along the minus strand of NC_068982.1, from coordinate 172,517,209 downwards.
ATCTATATAAAAACCGGGTTGGGTGGGGAATCGAAATTTTGAAATTGAGATTTTTGAAAACTTTTTTCAGAATCGGAATCTCCATAGCCTAAAATGTGGGATTCCGTAAAAAAAAAAAATAATAATAAGGGGGGAAAGGTTCAGATTACATATAGTCCATCTGGACCTATATATATATATATATATATACATATATATATATTTATATAGATATATGTATATCAAATATTACATACCAATAGGTAGCAGAGGAATATAATATATACTTATAAATACAGGGAATAGAGGAAAAATACAAATTTTGACTATTTCTTTCTTTTTCCTTTTCTTCTTTTTTTTTTTTACTTATAAGGCCCTGCTTAAAGTGCACAATTTATATCAAAGATGAACGATAAACCGGCAAGGAAAGAAATAAAAAAAAAAGAAAAATACAAAAAAAAGTAAATCTCCATCGTATCTCGTTCCCTTACCTCTCCTTGATACCCGAAGCACGTGCTTTGGTAAAGGGGAGAATAACAAAATCGCCTTCGTACCATCCTTGTGTATACACACACACACACACACATACACAAGAGCCCCCACATCCCGATCTAAGACTCGAACCTGCAACAAACAGACTAATCCAAAAGAACTGAAAGAATTCCAAATATCCAACTAGAAACAACACATTGTATTTTAAC
>NC_068982.1:172514478-172515535 GCF_001194135.2 Octopus bimaculoides | reverse complement strand
TATATATATATATATTATTACATATTTTTTTATATATATTACACACCAACATTTAATACAACGTACATGGATATATTTATAAACCAACACAGAGAAATATAAACGCTTATTCATACATATTTAACGTTCACATATATGTATAGATTTTTCCATACCTGTTTTCCATACACTGTGGTATTCTACGTAATTTTTGCGAGTGAACGTATGCGTGCTTTTGTAACGTGTACGTTTGCATGTACAGGAATGTGAAAGTAATTCATGTACGTATAAATACTATCGACTCAGCGTAAAAAAACAGCATATTTTAAGTTAGATTTGAGGAACAACATCGATGTTTGTAAAAAGCTGATACCTTTCTCGTGAGCATCAAGCGAATGTGATGTTTAATATCAAAGAATCGAAACTGCATCGCGTGATTCCTTTTGATAGGGGTACAAGGCGTAATTTTCTTTCCATGCTTTTTGTTCTTAGTTTCGGAAGCGGGTAGCTAGTTAATTGGGTGACTCCTGGATAAATATGTACCTATATTGAATCCTCCAACGAAATTAGAACACAAGAACTAAAGAGAAGCGATTAATGAAACAACTTAGTGCGGTGCTTTTACACTGTCCGCTAATGTATAACAAGGCAGAGAATATAAGAGTATGTGTCTCGAGTATTTCCTAGTGTCTCGTGTGTGTGTGTGTGTGTAACTGTGTGTATGTTTCTTTTTGTGTGTAAAAATGCTTATTATACGTTTAAAATTTTTTTTTTAAATTGATATATATTCGAGCAAAGCCTTAGCTACTGTATTAAGATATTTCAACGATATTTATACCACTGTAAATACATACAAATACACACACACATAGCATAGACAGATATATTTACATACACATTTGTTATATGAGGTAATACATATAAATACACCTATACTTTTACCCGTGAAGTAAAATTATGGAATTCGTGTATGCGAATATGAGTCGATCTATATATATATATATATATATATATATATATATATATATGTGTGTATATATATATAGAATATATATATATGTGTGTATATATATATGTG
>NC_068982.1:172505916-172506455 GCF_001194135.2 Octopus bimaculoides | reverse complement strand
ATACACTTTTAGATTACTGTTTAAGAGCGAAACTTTTCGTGGCATCTCTGCGACCTTGTTACTGACAAAATTCCACTGCATCAGTTGAAAATTAGTTACAGTCGAGTATTCACAGGCCTTAATTAAAGTGGTTCCCTTTTCCACTGCGCATTTCCTCCTCTTCCTCTAACTCTCTATTTTTCGTACTTGTAGAACTATTGAATAGAAACAGACACAAACACATAGAAATCACTCAACCTCCCAGAAATAGCAGCCCAATGTTCCATAAATTACACGCTGCCTTCTAAGAAGCTGTAAAGGACCCATTACCTTAATGAGGTCGTAGATAACGCTTCCAAAGAAGAGAAAAAAAGACAGGATGTCGACAAATAGGATGCTTTTTATCATATTTTCAATCAGAGTTTACTTGGGGTTAAACATATACACTATACATACACACACACACATATACATGCACAAACACACACACATACATTCACACACTCACACATACATACACATACAAACACACACAGACACATATACATACACAAACATGC
>NC_068982.1:172504278-172505618 GCF_001194135.2 Octopus bimaculoides | reverse complement strand
CATATACCTATATATATACGACGGATTTCTTTCAGTTTCCGTCTACCAAATTCACTCACAAGGCTTTTATCGGTCCGAGGCTATAGTAGAAGACACTTGCCCAAGGTGCAACGCAGTGGGACTGAACCCGGAACCAGGTGGTTGGGAAGCAAGCTTTTTACGATATGTGTGGTGATTAAAGTGAACTCGACTGAGATTTGATCTGAAAATGTAAAACAACAAATAACTCACATAGGAAGTAATTGATTGAATAACAGCCAGCGTTAAAATTATCTCGTATTGCATTCAAAAACACAGTTGACACCGAAATCTTTATTCTTTGTGTGTGTATGTTGAACTGTCTATGTGCAAATCTGCTAATGCCACTTCAGTATGCGGTCTACCTGACCATTTACATTTTAATTTGCAGTCTAACTCCCAACCCTAACACCTAACTCTGACCCACATCAGGTCATTTCACGGTGTAGGCTATGGACTCTGCGGTTGACGTCGCGTGAAAACAGTACCAATTTGGTTTTAAAGTCACGGATAACAAATATGTCCAATGGAAACCAGACGGATAGATACAGCTTATAATTCAAAGGTTCATATCATTATTGTCAAGCAAAAATACTTGGGGGGGAATTTCGTCCGTCTTTACGTTCTGAGTTCAAATGCCGCTGGGGTCGACTTTGGCTGCCATCCCATCGAGATCGATAAAATGCTAGTTGAGCATTGGAGTTGATCTAATCGACTTAACCCCTCCCCTGAAACTGCTGGTTTGTGCCAAAATTTGGAACCATTGTTGTCAAGATAGTTCTGCCTGAAAATTACATTATGAAGTAAACACGCCTCTCGAATACCCCGCCAACATAGACGTTAAATTTACGAATAGGTCGTATCAGCCGGACATATTTGATACAATATTTATTATTATATATGTGTGTGTGTGTCTGTGTGTGAACTGATGGTAAAAGTTATAGTACGTATCGTGTACATCTGAAATAAAGTTTCAATGCAGTCCCTAAAATAAAGCTGCCCTAAGACACGTCTATATATATATATATATATATATATATATGTCAACGTTATATATAAAAATATACTTTAATCCCCTGAGATTGCAGATATTGTTTCTGAATCTCTTTGATTCTTTAAATGTGCTAGCTTCCTGGTAATTAATCGATATTAATTAATATATGATTTTTACCCTATGTTAATGTATTAACCGTAACCAAAGTTCTCAAACTAGATATATGCGACGCAGTAAATATTTTCTGCAGACATATTCCTGGAATTGGCGCGCCAAAACGAAGACTTTTGAATTTTACCATTAAGCTGTAATTAACAGAACCACATAC
>NC_068982.1:172501358-172503885 GCF_001194135.2 Octopus bimaculoides | reverse complement strand
GTCAACGTTATATATAAAAATATACTTTAATCCCCTGAGATTGCAGATATTGTTTCTGAATCTTTTTGATTCTTTAAATGTGCTAGTTTCCTGGTAATTAATCGATATTAATTAATATATGATTTTTACCCTATGTTTATATATATATATATATATATATATATAGATAGTTGTTCTTGTTAGCAAATCAAAGGTCAGCTCTAAGAGAGTAGAGAGCTACAGAACGCAGGTGAGTCGAACGACTAAGCGCACTTAAACGATCTATCCAGTACTTCTAATGTATTCTGCATTCTCCATAAATTCAGTGAATTGGGCTTTCATAGTGCAGCAGTCAAAAAGCAAGCTGCATTTCCTTCGTTGCTCAGTTTCGTAATTAGTCTACTGTTTTCATGTCTAAGTGTCTCCTATACATATGTATGTGTACATGTTTGTATGACTGTACGTCTGCCTATCGACAAATAGGTGTGCATATTGCGTGCGTATATAATATGTCTGTTTGTACGTAATGCAGCCGCTCGTTTGCAAGCGGATACAAAAAACATCTGTTGATTAGTACGGCAACCATATTGATGTTTGCACGAAACCTTTAAATCCCCCCTCTCTCTCTCTCACACACACACACACACATCCTGTTTACCATACAAATGAATGTATTACACATAGTCATTAATATTATTATGTATACATAGCCTATTTTTGCATGCGACAATTTAACTCTTTGACTGTCCAAAGCATTTTATCTGTTTGTTCTAAACACCCACACTTGTTTTCAGACTTAGACCTTGTTTCATACATTCTGAGAATTATAAACCTTTCATTTCATGAGCTCCATGTTATTCTGGTGGTTGGAAAAAATTACTAATGAGTATCATATACGATGCATGAATGCCCAGGAGATACTTCCTGGGCACAGATAAAGCGTTAACGTAATCACAATCTGAAATCTATATTAAAAGTTTCTGCTTATTCCTCTCTTTATGCTTTAGTATCCGTTTGTCCATAAAAAATATGGCTTCCCTTCGTTACTACTCACTAACGCCTTATCAATATCCAACGTTTCTCAGACAACGGCATAGTGAAGAACGTGTCCTGTATACAAGAATTTTCCCTTCCATCTTCATGATACCAACAGTTCAAAGTTTGGTCAACTTTATTGAGCTCAGAAATGATATATTAAACAACTAACACGCCTTACTTAACTTACACATTTGCGCTTCCCCAGAATCCCTCTCTCTCTCTCTCTCTCTCCTTCACACACACAGGTACTCATCTATAAATATATATATCACGACTTACAAACCAACACAGTAGCTTGATCTGGTAGAAATAACAGCCAAATCTCTCAAAAGATCCGACCATGCTATCTTAAAAAAATTTTTTTAAAAAAAGGAAGAATACAACAACGTACTTTTTTTCTTTTAATTATTAATCATAATTCGCTTCACTTCAGGATGAACCTCGGTTTAACAACAGCGACAACAACCAGTCCTCATGTGGTTGGTAAGCAGTCTACTTTCCACACAAATTTTAACAGCCTTGGTTTTTTATCTGATTCTGGAAATTTTTTTTTATTTTTTATAAATACACACGGTGATTGATATATTACCTACGTTGGACTCCTTATTCGCATAATCACTACTCAGCATTACCTGACACCTTTGGGTCTTACTGACACCATTACCTCTCATAACCTATTTCGTATCTTATCTAAATTAACTATTGCTTAACCATCTTTTCACACCGTCTCCGATGAAGGGATATAATAAATATCCTGGAAACAGCTGTAAGACCTTCTATTTATAGATATTCTAAAATATACACAGCCTTGGTTTTTTTTTATTTCATTACGAAAAGTAAATCTTTATATATATATATATATATATACCTAATTTATACATACACATACAAATATACATATATGTGTGTGTGTGTATATATACATATATATATATATATATATATACACACACAAACACAACAACTGCAATTATATATACACCCACACACAACTGATTCATGCCTACATATTTAATCATTATAAATATAATTAAGGGATCAGCAAAATATTTGCTTCACCATATACCGAAGTTCAGAAAATAGCAGCTAAAAAAGCTGAGAATCTCACATATAGCATCACTTGTAACATACAAAGGCAAAAACAAGAAGAAAAAAACAATGGAAAACTAACCAATTCCTGTTAATCATCTGAATTGGTTAGTTTTCCATTGTTTTTTTCTTCTTGTTTTTGCCTTTGTGAGTTACAAGTGATGCTATCTGTGAGATTCTCAGCTTTTTTAGCTGCTATTTTCTGAACTTCGGTATATGGTGAAGCAAATATTTTGCTGATCCCGTAATTATATTTATAAATATATGAACTTTTGAATAAGTTCTCCACCAATAATGGTGCTTTCATACCGATGGGCTTGGTAAAAATTATTAATTATTTATTGATTTATTAATTAATAAATTGATAATCCTTTACCCTTTTAATTTGTAATATTTAATCATTACATAAACCAACCGACGA
>NC_068982.1:172497579-172498569 GCF_001194135.2 Octopus bimaculoides | reverse complement strand
ATTCTATCGATCTCTTTTGCCGAACCGCTAATTTACGGGGACGTAAACACACCAGCATCGGTTGTCAAGCGATGTTGGGAAGACAAACACAGACACACAAACATATACACACACACATATATATATATACATATATATGACAGGCTTCTTTCAGTTTCCGTCTACCAAATCCACTCACAAGGCTTTGGTAGGCCCGAGGCTATAGTAGAAGACGCTTGCCCAAGGTGCCATGTGGTTGGTAAGCAAGCTACTTACCACACAGCCACTCCTGCGCCTATATATTCTTCGAAACGCCGGTGTTTTAATGGTGGCAGCTGATAAAGGAGATGTTTCTATGTGGCTTGCTTGTTTGTTGTACCTTGTTGTACCTACATAAACAATATATGAGTATATGCATATATGTGTACATGTGTGTATATACCTTCATCCACATGTACACATAGATACATAACTGGGTACATGACGTGGCAAAAGAACATGCACAAAATGATAAACAAGGTACAACAAACAAGCAAGCCACATAGAAACATCTCCTTCATCAGCTGCCACCATTAAAACACCGGCGTTGTATGTATGTATGTATGTATGTATGTATGTATGTATATAATACGAAAACATAGGTTGAACAGGCTGTATTACAATTCACTGTGTTGATTTATAATTAAGCCTGTTCATTCTCTCGTATTAATTTTTGTGTGTGTGTCTGTTTATATTTCATTCAAAATTGCGGATGTCCACAAGTGTATTCAGTAACCAGAGAAGTGATGCTGTATGATAACATACGGTAGCCGATACCCGGAGAAGACATTACCCAGAATATATATATATATATATGAATGTGTGCGTGTGTACGTATAATATACATATATACACATACGTTGATGCATATATACATATATACATTTATATATGCATATATATATGTATACATATATATATATATATAATGCATATATATACATATACATATATATATATATATATATATAT
>NC_068982.1:172496714-172497479 GCF_001194135.2 Octopus bimaculoides | reverse complement strand
TATAGAAAAGCAAAAGATGAAGACAGGCGTATGAACAACAAGCAAGTGTATTAGCTTGACGCTCGGGAAAATGAAAAAGTCTTTTACGTTTCAAGCCTACGCTCCTCAACAGCAATCAATAAGAGAAAATAAACAGACGGAATGAAAATAACTTGTAGATTTCAGCGGTCCAGCATACATACATACATGCAAACAAATGTCAGCATGTCTGTGTGTATGTTTACAGAAAATGTTCATCATTAATTTCTTTGTTTTAGCCGTCACGCCCTAGGACCATACTGGAGCAGCTACTACATGTTGACAGCCATGACATCGACCAGCTAGCTTATTACTGATCAGTATCAGTTTTCAAAAATCGATTGCAAGCACTTCACATCAAACCACATTACATCCGTCACTCATTATAATTTATATGCAGAAACCCTCTACCTCTACCTCTCTCTCTCTCTCTTTCTATCCTTCACATATACACACCAATGTCACCGCCATTGCTATGAGACCCTTTAAGATTGTAGATATGTATATAATAGATATTAGTGGTTTCAAACTTTAATCCGGGTGGAATGGTGCTACTTAGAAATAATCGATTAAAGTACTTAATTAGTAAGTTTGTTTCAGCCAGTGAAGAAGCCGAAAGGTAGCAGCTCTACTGTGTGCTAGAAATAGCAGCTAAATACATTTAACTTAAATTTAAAAAAGCAAAATACGAAAGAAACCTCGGTCAACACAATCATGTGTGGAGTGTGTGTGTGTGTATACATAAAT
>NC_068982.1:172494007-172494528 GCF_001194135.2 Octopus bimaculoides | reverse complement strand
GCCGACCAAAGCCTTGTGAGTGGGTTTGGTAGACGGAAACTGAAAGCAGCCCGTCGTATTTATGTATATATATATGTATGTGTGTGTATATATTTGTGTTTGTGTTTGTCCCCCCAACTTCGCTTGATAACCGATGCTGGTGTGTTTACGTCCCCGTAAATTAGCGGTTCGGCAAAAGAAACCGAGAGAATAAATACTAAGCTTGGGGTCGATTTGCTCGACTAAAGGCGGTGCTCCAGCAGGGCCGCAGTCAAATGACTGAAACAAGATATATATATATATATATATATATATATATATATATATATATATATACATGCATACACACACACACGAGTGAGTGGGAGGCACCCAACACATTTAGCAAGAGTTACATATTTAAAACAACTAGACTCGGCCTCATGGAACTTAGCTTCCTAAGTCTGTTACAGGAAGCTAGCTAGCTAGCTAGCTAATAATAATAATAATTATTATTATTATTATTATTATTATTATTATTATTATTATTATTATTATTATTA
>NC_068982.1:172486584-172493997 GCF_001194135.2 Octopus bimaculoides | reverse complement strand
GTGTGTGTGTGTGTTTGTGTATGTTTGTGTGTGTGTGAAGAAGCATGAACTTGTATGCCACCGATCATATGCCTACTTCGGGCAAGACTGTGGCCTGCTATTAAAAACAGAAGGGCAACTGGTGGGAAGGACTTAATTTGTCGACACCGGAAAGGATGAAAGGCAAATTTAACCTAACTACAATGAAAAGGGATGCCCCTTCCGTGATCACTCGACCTGCTAGAAATGGCAGTCAAATCTCCTCCCTCCCATGACCCAAATCACACAATAACTTCATAGTTAAATGGACGATGATGTTCCATCCATCCATCCATCTTCTCTGCCCAATATTCCTAGGAGGGTAGAGTCCTCAGACACCTACTCAATAGGGTCCTATCAGAAGCAACTGTCATCACACTTTTCGGTTGGATTCCCAAGCGTGACCATGTGAGACTATGCATTATTATCCAACAATCACATTCTTGGTCTACCTTTAAGGTCTCCTGCCAGTTCACTTCGCTCGAAGAATCCGTCTTATGATTCTTTCCTGCGACATTCCAATCGCATGTCGGTATTACCGGGGCTGTGACCTCTCAAAGCGGAAAAGCAGAAGCTCAATCTGGAGGGATACCCCCATCTCTGAGCAACGCATCCTGTCGGGTAACGAACGTTACACCAGAGATCCTCAACATGTAGTACTCCAAATGAAATAAAGACAGGAAAGTCACCTTTGGAACGTCTTCATAATCAATCATACTTCAGCTCGGTCTTTCAGGGCCCACTTGAAGTTAAACAACAATCACATTTGATATAACGAGGGAGTATGTGATATGCGATCATTCATTTCGCTAGATATAACAGCCAAATCTCGCGCAAATCAGACTCTTTGCTGTGATCATCCAACACGATGGATAATGTGTTTGTACATATAGTAAAACGCTAACTGAAATAAATAAAGACGTCGTAGTCATAGATGGAACGACTTTTATTATACAGCCAGCTTAGGTATAAACAACCACAGCATCCTAACCTCTTAAAATAAAAAAACAAAATAATGACAGGTCCCAGCATTGTCACAGCCACTACTTAAAATCGATAATAGAATAATAGAAAAGATTAAACTATACAGTCCTTAAAGAAAACGGGGTGAGTGAGGATTGAAGTTTCCCGCTGATTAAAGTCTGACGGGTTAAACAACAACATGTGGTTTCCCGCCTCTTCCATCGTCCCACTTGCAACCGTCAAGAAATAACTGGAGCCTTGTTTGTATGGTCAGTTTTAATCGGTTGGCCAAGTCTGAGGTGAATAAAGAAAAACATCATTTATTAAAGAGAAATAGAGAAATTTGCGGGAAGCAGAAATAATAAATGTAAGCAAAATTTGAAAGAAATCGATACAGAAAAATTGCTGAGTGCCTCTTTAATGCAGCGTGTGCGTTTAGCCACACACAGCCACACAAATATACAAATTAATATCTGTATCAAATTCTCTTTCTCTCCCACACACATACATATATGTATATATACACACATGTACACACACATATATATATACACATACATATATATATTTATAGACACACATATGTATATACACACATACAAATATGAGTTAGCGTTACAGCTATAATTCTAGCAGTTTTTGTTCATATTTGCTCTGTAGTAGTAGTAGTAGTAGTAGTAGCAGCAGCAGCAGCTTAGCCCCCACCTCTAGCCCTGTACGAGCTTATCCTATGATCAAAGGGATTCTCCAATTATGAATTCCCGTTTTTTTAATTATTTTACAATGGCTGCTATTTCTAGCAACTTGTTGGTTTCTGTTTAATTCCATGTTGTCTCTGACTGACCAGATAATGTAATCAAAGATCATCCACCAGCAACTTATAGTTTGTCCTAATATCCACAACATATTTGAATATAGCCTCCTGATTTAAAAAGAAAATGGAGTGATTTGAGGGAAATTTAGCTGTTATATTTAGCAAGTCCATCCCTTCATTCATCGTTGTTCCGTTTCCAGTAACTTGTTAGATCGATAAAATAAACGTGTGATTTCCTTAAAAATTTAATCTTGTTTATTTATTAACATATTTTTATAGGAAGAAAGGAAGAAAGAATAGAACACTAAAATTATAACAGATCACTTTATTGAGAACCCCTACCCCAAACTACATCATGAAGGAATAGGGTGGGGGAGAATTAAACAGTAAAATACGGAGGGGAAGTAACAGGTTGTACACCCCAGAACAAACTGTGGGTTCAGCCACGCCTCGCGGACGTTATTACAAAGGCGTTGCCGCAGAGAATGGCCAGTGACACTCGCTGCAACAGGCACCCCCCACCTCACAGAGCTCATTTGTCATAGGGGCCGCAGTTATCCCGATTTTGCGGAAGATATCAATAGTACGGGATCCGACAGCAAGTGACGTCTCGACGGCGACCAGTCAGGCCCCTGTGTATTGGTTTATCTTCTTCAGCTTTGAGTTACGGGCCGCGATACCCAGGTTTGCGACCGATGCTGTGAGTTTGGAACCGGAGAGCGTGTTGCAGCACGTCGCGTCCTAGACTAGGGATCTGCTTTCCTCGTGTGGGAAGAGGGTTATATCGTTGGGGCGCTTACTATCTCCGCGGTCAAGACCTACTGCCCCCGGTTTTGACGGAAAACAAGCTGCTTCGAGGACTCCTTCACATTATGTCATTCAGATCGGCGCGTCTGGGGAACCTACCAGTGCTATGGCTGTAGGATAATGGATGCAAATCGAATTCGTTGACTACAGCTCCACGACAGCATTTATGCGGCTGACACACACTGCTTTTTTTTAGCGCCTTGTACTTATTTTATCGGTCTCTTTTACCGAACCGCTAATTTACTAGAATGTAAACAAACACTGGTTCTCAAGGGGTGGTGAGGGACAAACACAACACACACTTCTTTCAGATTATGTCGACTGGATCAACTCACAGCCCTGGGCTATAGTAGAAAACACTCACTTAAGGTGCCACGCGGGGGAACTTGAACGGATGACTTTTGCAGGGTGTAGCCAATTGGATCAATTTCAACACTCGAATGGTACATATGGGGTGTCTCGGTAACAGCCAGGGCCGTTTTAACACCATTGCAGGCCTCCAAATATAATCAATTCACTGACCCCGCTATAGCATTTATTGATTGATTGCAAGCCTCAACGTTCATAGATCAGAAATATGTCACTACACCCGTGCGGCCCTGCCCATGTCTTAAAACGGCACCGGGCAGAATCGTTAGTGTTGAACAAATGATGCTCTGACGTGATTCAGTTATAAGCTCTTTTACGTCTGTGATTTCAAAGTCCTGCCAAGGTCCAACATCGTTGACACCCCTATATATTTTATTATTTTCATTCCTTCATTGCTTATCAGTCCAAAGATTCCTGATCCGGGATGATAAAATATGAAACCACTAGTAACTTGTGAAACACTAAGTTTCCAATTCTTACCACACACACACACAGGGATTGACAAACAGATAGATAGATAGATAGATAGATAGATAGATAGATAGATAGATGGCCTTATGGCATGTTAAGGAAAAAAAAAAGAGACGTACAATCAGCTGTCACTTGCGAGCGAATTTGAAATCGTGACATAGACAGCACTTAAAAAGAGCGGTGCTATCTCGACACATAGATAGACAGACACATGTGAACATGGGCATTACTGTCCTGAGTCCCAGAACACATAGAGCCGGTTTCCTGTTGGTAAGTGGCCAAGGTCATCCCAGTCCGTCGCAAGGTTTACCCATTTGCAGCCAAGTGGACTGACACTGCGCTCTTGCGATAAGTGTACGTCCCAACCATAAAGCCACACGCCTACACACACACATATTACTCGTTTAAACAAGAAGTTACGAAAGTGACTCAAGGACACAGAGTTTCGTGCATGGCGCTCATCAAACTTATAGCTAAGTGCCCATACTTTTGTAACTTCTAGAATTAATTCATCCTCCTGGGGGAGGGGGAGGAAGGGAGGGCTGTAGATAAACAAAGTGTCAGTCAAATACTTGAGTCGATTCAGTATTCCTGTAAGATATCCTTACAAACGAAATCGTTAAAAAAAAAAAATTAAAAAAATTCAGTACCTCCAGCTCGACTACAGCTCCGAACTGAAACAAGTATAAAGGTTGTTAAAAAAAAATATTAAAAAAAAAAAAGTGTGAAGCGAATTCTGCCTGGACGGTATTTGAGCTCAGGTTGTAACGGTAAGGAACTCCTATGCCATTATTATTTGGCTGGCAGAAACAGCAGAACAAAGCGCCGGTCTTTTAAAGTGTTGTCTCTTTATGTCACGATTTCAAATTCGCTCGCAAGTGACAGCTGATTGTACATGTTTCTTTTCTCTTTTCTTTTTTTTCCCCTTAACATGCCACAAGACCAGAAATTTGAGTAAGAGGGGGGACAGTCGATTATATCGATCCCAGTATGTGACCTGTACTTTATTTAACTTCAGCGGGAGCTTTCCCGCCATCCAAATTCTGTGACCTAGTACCCGAGCGTAGAAGAGAAGACTTTATATTTGTCAACTGGCCTGTTAGAAATAACAGCCAAATCTTTTCTCAAATCACACAACATTGACTTAAAAGAAATGGTGGTTATGGACTTGGGCTCCCTCCACGTAGGTAAAAGGCGGGATAGTCACAGCTGGAATATTTTTCATCATAGGGTTATTCGATTAGGGTGACCGGAAACTAAACAATAATACTACTTTTGTGTCACTTGACCTGGGAGGAACAAAAGTCAAACTTCCTTGAAATAAAACCCGTCTTTTTTTTTTTTTTTTTTTAAGTTTCAGCTTAGAGCTGCGGCCTACTGATGCACCACCGTCTTTAAAAATATTTTTAAAGAAAGACACATTAGCTTAGTATACTATGATTGAATGGTAACAGTCAAAATGCTTTTGATTAGAACTGATCAAGGGACAAACAACAACAAAATCGTAAAAGCATCGGACATAATATATCTGGCGGTATTTGTTCTGGCTCTTTACATTTGGAGTTCAAATCCTGCCGAGGTTGAAAAAACTACAAGTCACATACTGGGCTCGATATAATCGACTGTCCCCCCTCCTCCTCCTCCTCCTCACTCAAATTTCTGGCCTTGTGGCATGTTAAGGGGGGGAAAAAAAAAGAGAAAGAAAGAGATGTACAGTCAGCTGTGATTTGCGAGCGATTTTGACTGCATAGATAAACGTTGCCATGCCTTCGTTAATCGTTTTAGCAGCCTCTGCAGTCGCGAAAACAGTTACAAACATCCTCGTGGACATTCAGTTATGACCCAAGGCGAGAGAGAGAGAGAGAGAGAGAGAGAGAGAGAAGGAGGGGGCTGCATCAGCAACCGGTTGGCACTCGTTTACAGCTGAGCAAACTGGAGCAAAGCAAAATGAAGCAACTTGCTCAAGGAGATAATGCGTCATCCGATCTGGGAATCAAACTCACGACTTTACTTATCATAAGTAGAATTCGTTAACCACTAGGCGACGCGCTTTCTGCGTTACAAACAAGGACTGGCGGAATTGTTTGAGCATCAGTAAAAATACCTCGCAGTATTTGGTACCGATTCTTTACATTCTGAGTCAACTTAACCTTTCATACGTCCGTGGTCACTAAAATAAAGTACTAGAGCCGATATAATCGATTAACCCCTCCCCTCAAAATCTCAAGCTTTGTGCATGTTAGAAATATTTATAGAAAAACAAAATTCCCTCAAGGTCGATTTTGCCTTTCATCTTTCCAGGATCGATAATATAAGGACCAGTTGAGCACAGGGATAGATGTGCTCAATTTCAGGCCTTTATAGCTATATAAGCAGAAAGGATTATAGGACAACTAACGATGGACTGTGAAACAGCTGACTCCACAGCTATGCAATAACTTCTTTATAAAATGGCAAAACAAATCATAAACTATAAAATATTTATTTGGACTTTTAAGCAAGTTTAGTAATTATGATATAAGCGAATTAAAAGACCCAGGTCTCAGCGACTTCAGAGCATGAACGAGGGGGGGGGGGACTAACAGAAATAGCAACGAATTTTGCCACCAATCCCGGAACGGCAAATAACGGGTAATGTAAGCCTAAAATAGCGAGGGTCTGTTCATTAGTAACAGCTGTAATCAACAATTCCTAACTTTTCTTACAAAGGTTTTAACTGATCAAAACAGAATAAGGTTAGAAAAAAAAATTGAACAATTCCTTCTCGAAATAATCTTGTCTAACAGTAAGTAAGAACAGAAAGTCGCTAAGCATTTTGCCCGACGCGCTGAAGTTTTCTTAATCAACCACGAAAAAAAAAGGAGAGATTACTTGAAAGAATATGCAAAAAGAAGAATAACAGTAACATTAAACTTCAAACACTGAATAATTCCTCAAAAAGAGGGAGACTTCTGAGAATCACTCGTGGAAATTCCACAAAACTACGGTCACCGTGACCATTAAGGCATGCATAATACTTTTTTTATTGACAACTGAGGGTTTACAAAAAGATCGAGGGCGACACAGGACGATACAATAATAATTTCTTTGTAGCTATATTGATCCTCGACGAATATGAATTGTCAAAGCTATTTCAGCGTTGTTCAACTCCACGTTAGCTCCTATCCAGCCAGCATATGATCGACGGTATTTAAACTAGGACCATCCTGACATTGTCTTTAATTTATGACTAATCATATTATCGTTTTTGATTTGTGACTAAACATATTAAACCAGCAACGTCATTTGAGGAGATTTTGGCAACGATTTCTAACATGCCGAGCGACCACGTAGAGGTGCTGTCGTTGGTTTATGGGAGAGAGAACGAATGACAATATAATGCGATTTAGAGAGGCTGTGTGTGTGTGTGTGTGTGTGTGTGTATCTGTGTGTAAGCGTTAGCATTTGTATGTATGTGTGTGTGTGTATCTGTGTGTAAGCGTTAGCGTTTGTATGTGTGTGTGTGTGTGTGTGTGTGTGCGCATGCACGAATAACTTTGGTGTGTATACGTATTTACTTCCCCATATATTCATGTTCATATTGTATGTTCAATGTGACGATATTGTATAATACGTACATACACACACTCAACGTATAATCATATAGCATGAGTACGTGGTGAGCTTTACATTAGTGTGTATGCATGTCTGTACGCCTGTCTTTGTGTGTGTTCATATACGTCAGTATATAAATTAGGTTGAAAAAAAAAACAAAGATACAATGGTATAAATATAATGTGTGTGTGTGTGTGTGTGTGTAAATGCTCAGAGGGTGTATGATAGGTTACTAGGATGTATTTGCGAATGCGTTTGGGGTATTTTTTTCTGTCATGCTTGCGTTTCATGTGTTCTGTTCGTGTGAATATCAATATGCGCGTGTGCATGTGTATTTACTTATTAAATATATATATATATATATATATATATATATA
>NC_068982.1:172479261-172484261 GCF_001194135.2 Octopus bimaculoides | reverse complement strand
AAGGCATCTTAGCTGTGAGCATCCCGTGGGTGGAGGATGAATATTTTTTTAAGCGGTGGGGCAAACATCGTACGTATTATCTATTTTACCACATTACATAACATATACTATAAGCATCCTTCCTAAGACGTAGGGTGTAACTTAAAGGAAATTTGGCTGGTATTTCTAGCTCTCTAATGCAATTTTTTTTGCAGCTGTTGTTGTTGTTGTTGGTGGTGGTGGTGGTGGAGTTTTTCGTGTTTGTAGCATTATTGGTATGGCTATTATTGTCTTTAGAGGTTGGTGATAGTGCTATTAAATGATAGTGAAGGTATATAGCGCTGATATTATAATACTGGTTGTTTGCTGAGAGTTACAGACGTATATAATAGCGGTAACAGCAGTGATTAATAATACCGTATGTTTGTGATGACGGAGCTCGTTTTCGTGGGCCTCATCATCATCATCATCATCATTTTAGTATTGCTGTTGTTGGTTTGATGGTGGTGGGCAGTTTGTGTTGGTGTCGTAGTATGCGGAATGTTTAGTTCTGTTTATATATAAAATCATGATTAACGAAGCAGCCGCTTAGTCCCAACCGAAGTCAACCTCCGACCGAGAAGACTAAGCGCTCCAGCCATGACCAGCCTGCTAATTACCACCTCCCTCCCCCCACTCCCTAGGCACAATTCACTGAAAGACCATGTACATCATCCTAAAGACTGTAAGGGTGTGATTTGCTTTTAAAAAATTAAACTGGCTGCTGTTTTTAGCAAGCCGAGCGACTGAGTAAGAGAGGCTCGTTCCTTACTGATGCTGGATCGTAAGTGACGGACTTAGAGAATATTAAAAGACGACAATGATGATGATGATGACCAGACCTCTAATGATAGTTGTTCTAGCCGTGACCATCACTACATTTTTACGACATATCGTAAGAAAACCAACATTATTTATATATCCTATACATTTCAAGTATCGTAACGTGTATTTTGAGGGTAATTTAGCTGTTCTTTCTAGTCATGTCGAACAACTCGATATTTATGATTATTGTTGTTGTTGTTGTTGGTGGTGGTAGTGGTGATGGTGATAGCAGTGTGTGGAGTGACTTGTAGTATTGGTGATAATAAAGACGGGTGTTATGGCGGTAAAACTTTTCCAGGAATATTTTTATTGATACCAGTTTATTTATTAAGCAAAGAACCGGGGTATATATATATATACATCCATTCAACAACCATCTACCCAGATGTACACACACAAACACACGCACGCACGCACGCAGGCACATACATAACTATATATAATATACACATGCATTCAAACATACAACCCCTGCCAGACATATGAACACAACCCACATCTCTAATAATTCATACACATTTATATTTATATATTTATATATATATATATATATATATATATATATATATATATATATACATTCATTGACACACGTGTGAGAAAGTGTATATATGTATATATACACATTCATACATAAACATTCATATATATATATATACATATATATATATATATATATATATATATACGTATATATATGTTATTTACCTTGGGAAAACTGGTTGAGAAACTGCAGCGTGTGTAGGGTAGCAGTAAATCCGAACAGCGTCCATCGTGGCAGCGTGCAACTTTCGTTGCTGCTGAGTTTGAGGTCTTTGCCATAAACTAAGCATGGCATCCATTGCAGCGACAGCAGCAGCAGCAGTAGTAGTAGTAGTAGTAGCAGCAGCAGAAGTAAAAGTGGTGGTGGTGATGGTGGTGGGGATTTTGTGTTAGGTTAGGGGGAGAGAAAGGGGGAGAAGAGAGAGAGACAGAGAGAGAGTCTGTGTGAGAAAAAGTGCGAGGCTAACAAAATATGTGATGGTATATACCTAGATACGTGTGCGCGTGTGCACGTACATATATATGTATATGTATATATACGTATATATATATATATATATATATATATATATATACGTATATATATGCCTGTAGTGTGAATATACTTGGGTATATTATAATGCTAGCGAGGCATTCTTGAGTTGATCGGCGTTGATTTTTTTTTCGTGTATATATATGTATGTGTGTGTGTGTGTGTGTTTCTGTTAGTGCGTGTTAAGAAATGGTTGCTTGCTTGTGGTGAGTAAGCAATACGTATGTATAAATAAACCGAAACAAGTAAAAGAAAAAATGTGTGAGTGTCTGTATGAATGAATGAATGTATGTATGTATGAGGGTGAGAGCGGCAAGTGGAGGCGTTCTGTATGTGTGTGTGTGTGTGTGTGTGTGTGTATTTGTAGAAAAGGGTGGAGCAAGGTGTATGCGTATATCTGTGTAGTTACAAATAGAAGTAAATAGTATTGGCTGACGACGTAAAAGTATGTGTGTGTTTATGTATATGTAGTTGTGTTTTTATGAGTGTTTGTAGTGGGAATGTGTGTTTGTGTGGAAGAGAAAAAAGTTATGTACGGTGCTGGAGGTGGTGGTGGTGGTGGTGGTGGTTGTGATAGTGGAGACGAAACGATAAGGGTGGAGGCGGTGTTTGTACATGTATGTGTGTGTGTGTGTGTGAGAGAGAGAGAGAGAGAGAGGGAGATTATTTGTATGCGTGCGATAGAGACAGAAAAAGAGAAAAGAAGAGAGTGAAAAGAAAAAGCAGCCGTAACTGCGCTGGCGGCGACGGAGAGGGGGAAAAGAAGCAGGGTCGAGGTTAGGATAAAAGGGTAGCTTGAACACGAAGACGGGTGAAAGGCTGTGTATGTGTGATTGTCTGAGAGACAGGCAAATTCAGAAACGGCTGCTGCTGTTGTATATATATATATATATATATATATATATATGTGTGTGTGTGTAGTATTATTTAGTATTTGTGTGTATTATACTACCACTGTACTATTTCTTGGTTATAGTACTTGTAGTGGTTGTGGAGTGGTGTGCACTCGTTTAAAGCCGACTTGGCAAAGTGTAGTGAATGATATGATAGCGATTGTAGTTCCTGATGGTGGTGGCGCTGGTGGTGGTGGTGGTGGCGGCGGCTGTGGTGGTATTAGTGTGTCGATATTTCGGTTGGCACAACACCACCACCACGAAGAAAATACAAACGATAAAATGAACGTCAGCGGTATGAGCAACAAACTTTTGGTCCTCCAAGAATTAAAGCAGACTTTGAAAAATCCACGCGAAGAAGAAGGAGGAGGAGGATGAGGAGGAGGCGGCGGCGAAGGAGGAGGAGGATGAGAAGTAGGAGGGGAAGGGGGGAAAATTGTAGATACGTATGTACGAGATGAGTATGTTTGCGGAGGGGGGGAGAAAGAAGAAGAAGAAGAAAAAGGAGAAGTTAGAGGGGGAGAAACTAACTGACGGAAGAAAAAGAAAAAGAATGATATATGTGTGTACATATATAAATATATACAGATATGCACACACACATATATATATATGTAGGTATAGATAGATAGATAGATAGATATGTATGCACGTGTATGTATATGTCAAAACGTATAATTTAAGTGTATGTAAATATATAATGATATGCGCGTGTATGCGTGTGATGGAAATCTATAAGTTTGTTGATAGCTGCATTTAAGGCTATACGAGGATATACAAATACATACATATTACATTGTTTATGTGGCATATAATATTGATATATGTGTTTAAGTATCACATATATTGTTTGAGTGTGTGTGTGTGTGTGTGTGTGTATAATGCAAGCTATGCATATATACGTACGTGAGGAAAAAAAACAGTAAAAGAAAGACTAAAGAGACTGGAATGGAATCGAAGTGTGTGAGAGAGTGTGTGTATGTGTGTACTATGTTAATATGTCTAAATAATAAACGTATGTTCCCTGTATTTGTTGTACATGTGTGTTGCTTCCATGTTTTATTTGTTGGTGTGCGTTTTATAATTCTTTGTATCGACGTGCTCTAACGGATGCGCATGTAAATATGTGTTACGATAGTGTGTATAGATATGTATTTGTAAATAT
The DNA here is from genome assembly GCF_001194135.2 of Octopus bimaculoides. Classification (NCBI taxonomy): domain Eukaryota; kingdom Metazoa; phylum Mollusca; class Cephalopoda; order Octopoda; family Octopodidae; genus Octopus; species Octopus bimaculoides. Next base: position 172,480,285 of record NC_068982.1, on the reverse strand, counting down.
GCATGTACGTGAGAGCATGTTACGTGTATATATATTTATATATATATATAGGAAAACTTTGTGTATCTACACTTGCTGCATGGAAGTTTCTCTCTACACACGCATGTGTGTATATGATATAAGTATGTATAAAGGGAATGTATTTGTGTGTCTGTATTTATACGTAGGATAAACGTGTAGAGAAAGATGAAAAAAAGTAGAGTGAAGCTACATACACTCACACATACACATTCACACAAACAGATACACATGCACACACACAAACACAGACAGAGGTGAAAAATAGAAAACGAAACGGGTAGATCGGGTGGCAAGGGGTATGGATGGAGTGGGGGGACGGGGTATATGGTAGAGTATCCACGACGGCGACGTCGTCGGCGTCGACTGCGGCGGCGGCGTCAATTGCGGCGGCAACAACAAGACGTAAAAAAGTCTGACTGACTGGCAGAGTGGTGTGGAACTAAACTGAAATATGTGACTTAAAATGTCTATACCAGGATAGTAGTAGTAGTAGTAGTAGTAGTAGTAGTAGTAGTAGTAGCAGTAGTAGCAGTAATGTGCTGGTGATGGTGATGGCTGTGGTGTATTAGTAAGTATAGGTGGGTTGGTGATAGGGTGGGGTAAAGCAGTTAGAATGAGGGTGGTAGCCTGATGGTAGTAGTCACAGTGAAGGGTTAGCTATCTTGTGTTAGCTATACATGCATACATATATATGTATGTGTGTATATATATATATATATATATATATACATACTATAAATATATACATACATATATATATATATATATATACTTATGTATATAAATATACAGCATATGTATTTTTCTGTGCGAAGGGGAGGGGCAGAATGGGCGGCCCGCTTTATTTGAAATCGCATGGGACAGAGTGAGAGGGAGGAAAGAGAGAAAGATAAAGACGAGAAAAGTTGTGGAAGAAAATGAGAGGAGAGGGGAGAGGAAATGTGGGGAGATAACTGAAGTAATGAAGCAGGTAGGGGGAAAAGGCATATACATTTATATATAT
>NC_068982.1:172478288-172479103 GCF_001194135.2 Octopus bimaculoides | reverse complement strand
ATATATATATATATATATATATATATATATATAATCTGTATATCTGTATACATGTACATATGATATATTATATATATGTATATAGGGAGAGAGAGAGAGAGAGGGAGAAAGTTAAAGACAGCGAGAGAGAGGGGGGTATAAATAGCTAGATGAGTGTGTGAATCCATGTATATTTATATGTATGTGTATGTGTGTGTGTGATAGAAGGATCTAGTTTTGCCACAGCTTTTAACTTGGTTAGTGGAAGCAGGATTTCCATCAACAATACCACCACTACCACCAACACCACCACCACCACCACCATCACCACAGCCATCGCAAACACGGTAACCAACAAACACGACCGACAACATCAATACCACACTGCTCGACGTTATTATAACAGTCAAATTTTCCCTCAAAATCACACCTTATCATTTTCAAGTGTGCTTTCCCCAGTATCAGCATGAAAATGGAAGACAACAATTAGAAGAAAAGTATTAGTAGTAGCTAGAAGAGAAATAAGAAAAACAATGAAAATTATCAGAAACTTGGTGTGTTTTTTATTTTTCTAAGTTATTGTAGAAGTAGTTCCTTTAAATTCTTCCCCCCTCCCTCTTTCTCTCTCACTCTTCCGCTCCGACTTTCAATTATATTCAATCTCTTATTCTGATCTTCTCCTCCTCCTCACTCTCTTACTCTCTACTCACCCTCCAGTGAAGTATATTATAAAGTCGCCAACGGGTTGTTTGTTAGAAGTGATACAGGCAACTTTGATGGGAAGACTTTTAAAAACACGTATCTAACGAGACACAAGACGCAAGGCAACTTACACA
>NC_068982.1:172476846-172478188 GCF_001194135.2 Octopus bimaculoides | reverse complement strand
ATATATATACATACATACATACATACATACATATACACACACATATGTATATATATATATGTATATATATATTTATACATGAATATATTTATATGCATTCTGGGTTATAACCTTAATGCGTGCTTCCCAAAACTTTTCTCCGGGTATCGGCTACCATAGGCTCTCATATTGTAGGAATTCTTTGGTTACTGGATATACGTGTGGAAATCCGCAATTATGTGTAAATTATGAAACACTCAAACATGCACACGTGTATACTGATACATATATTCATATATATATATATATACACACACACACATATATGTATTTATCTATATAAACTTAGATAAACTTAGATATGTTTTGACCAAAGATTGGTCCAGGCCATGTCTACCTGATAGGATTATCTAAATCCTTTTTATAGTCAAGTTTTGTTGGTCCATTCAAGTAGTGAGTTCTTATTGAGTGAGTTCTATCCAGGTACGGGTGGCTTGTCTGGTATTCCTTGAAGAAATCCGTCTAGACTCCGTTTAAAACTGATAGGATCCTTTTCCTCTTTTATCTGTTTCGGGACAATGTTAAACAGGGCAGGGCCTGTTGAGGAAAAGAAATTATGCCGCAGTGTACCTATATGTTGTGATCCTGAATTGGGCAGGGGAGGTATGGCCCATGGTCCCAGCCTTGGATGAACTTTGAAACTTATGTTCAGGTCGTTTGGGTAATGCTGGTGGTATATTTTCCACATCGTACAAATGATGTACGGCTCGCGGCGGCGCTGGAGAGAGTAGAGCTTCAAGGCTTTAAGACGGTCCCAGTAATCAAGATCAGTCATGCCTTCAATTCGTTTGGTGATTGCCCTCTGGGGTGATTCAATCCTCGAGATGTTTTGTTTTGTATGGGGAGACCACAAGGGGGCAGCAGTATTCGAGGTATGGCCGTACAAAGGAGGAGAAAAGTGGAATGATGACACCTTGTATTCTGGACCGGAAGGTTCTTAAGATCCAAGAGCTAATCCTACGAGCTATATTGACGTTATTGTTGATGTGGGCACTTCAATTGAGATTGAAGTGCCTACATATATTCCATATATATATATATATGGGGTGGAATGTATGTATATGTGTGAGTGTTTGTATATATATATGTTTGCATATGTTTATGTATATGTATGTGTATGTATTTGCAAAAATATAATGTATGTATATATATATATACATATTACATAAATTGACAGACATTTCGTAGTTGAGTAAAAGTAAATTATTGAGAATATGAATGACTTTTTCATTTAGTACTCATTATGCGTGTGTGTGAGTGGGTGTGTACGTATGTATACACACACACACACACACATATATAT
>NC_068982.1:172474344-172475599 GCF_001194135.2 Octopus bimaculoides | reverse complement strand
TATATATATATATATATATATGTATATGTATACATATACATATATATATATGTGTATATTCTTTTACTATTTTACTTGTTTTAGTCTTTAGTCGAACATATCGTCCCCATGACTTTTTCTTTGTAAGTCTAGTACTTATTCTATCGTTGTCTCTTCCCAACTACTAAATTACGGAGACGTAAACGCACCAACATCGGAAGTCAAGGACGTAGGCATTTGTACGTCTGCGGCCGGGACTTGTGGATCTCACATAGATAACATAGTCACATGCGGGTTCATAAAATCTACTTTTAGTGGACGCATATCGTTGGTCCCGAGTATTGCTGAGAAATAATTTCACACACACTCACAGATACACACACACACACAAACACACATTTACATGCTTTGTATGTACATTATATTATGTATGTCAGAATGCATAAATTAGGATATGTGGGTAAATATATGTGGAAACACCCGTAGGTTATGCTGTATGTAACTATAAAATATTATTATTATTATTATTAATATTAATATATACTCCAGGCAACTTCTACTGTCCAACGTAGATCACACGAAATCACCAATCGGAAGAATGCACGGAATGACTAACAACTTATTGAAACGGACGTTGGATAGTGACCGTTGTGATTAGACGTCAAGTAGAACTCAACTGAGTGCTAACACGGTATCTGCCTGGATAATATATCCCTCCAAACTCACTTAATTTACCGACACTGTTTTGTTCATAGGGTAAACGTGGTTTCTTTCTTGTAGCTCGATTAATAATGTTATTGTTTAATCCTTCCTAGAATTAAGACTGAATGCATGTGGTGATATTTAAGGTATGTTTTTTTCCCAAACAACACTTATTTTAGTGTTGTTGACACCGCCGGATTGAATGTTACTGCCCAGGTGTCGAAACCATAGTGATATTCGTAAGGCAGCTGATGATGGAGGTGTGTTAAGTTGGTATAGCCGTTATTGTATGTCCGGAATAGATTTATAAGACATCCATTTGTTTTATATATATTATATATATATATATATATATATATATATCGAGAGAGAGAGAGAGAGGTCAATACCCTCCTCTGCGGTCAAGCCTCATCAACTTTTTTTAAGTTCCATTTGGAAAGGTAAGTCAGGTCAGGAGGGGAAGTGCTTTCTTTCAGTATATTTGTAAAAAGGTGACTGTGGGAAAAAATGGTTAGGCTGAAACGCCTTACTCTCAGCTTGTGCCAGTAGATTTAAAGAACAGCAGTTGGGTGAG
>NC_068982.1:172473116-172473995 GCF_001194135.2 Octopus bimaculoides | reverse complement strand
CTCTCTCTCTATTGTTTTTCATTTGTTTCTCTCGTTGTATGCGTATCCAACTTTATTTTCGTATTTCACGTTGTTTACGTTTTGTGACGTCCTGTACCCATATATGCATATCTACATACATGTATACGTATGTACATATATGTATGTATATATGCATATATATATATATATATATTATTTATATTATTAATTTATTGAACGCCACACATCTATTTCCAAGTTTATATAAGCATATATATATCTACTCTTTCATTTGTTTCAGTCATTTGACTGTAGCCATGCTGGAGCACCGCCTTTAGTCGAGCAAATCGATACCAGAACTTATTCTTTGTAAGCCTAGTACTTATTTTATCGGTCTCTCTGCCGAACCGCTAAGTTACGGGGACTTAAACACACCAGCATCGGTTCTCAAGCGATGGTTGGGGGAACAAACACAGACACACAAACAAACGTACATACGTACGGACGAACAGATAGACAGACGGATATATAAGTTAGACGGATAGATAGATAGATAGATAGATAAATAGATAGATAGATAGATAGATAGATAGACAGGCAGACAGACGGACGGACGGACAGGCAGACAGACATATAGATAATTTACTATTCCGTTAAGATCTACAAAAACGTATTCCATCTAGTAAGAGATAAATATCGTTAATGAACACTAGTAGTAAAATAAGAGCTACTAATAGTAACTATTCGTAACTTTTCTTTGAATACCGTGTACACTGTGTGTGTGTGTGTGTGTGTGTGTGTGTGTGTGTGTGTGTGTGTGTGCATACGAGGGTTATGCTGAAAATTTCCTGGCCTTAAGGGTGTCGCGAAAGGTCAAGTTGGCGGCCCAACCATCTAAGTTCTTTTTTATTACAGGGC
>NC_068982.1:172463399-172466309 GCF_001194135.2 Octopus bimaculoides | reverse complement strand
TGTGTGTGTGTGTGTGTGTGTGTGTGTGTATACATATATATATATATATATATGTATATGTATATATATATGTGTGTGTGTGTGTGTGTGTGTGTGTCTGTGATTGTCCCCCAACATCGCTTGACAACCGATGATGGTGTGTTTACGTCCCCGTAACTTAACGGTTCGGCAAAAGAAGCCGATAGGATAAGTATAAGGCTTTTAAGATAAGTCCTGGGGTCAAATTGTTCGAAAAAAAACAGCATGGTCACAGTCGAATGACTGAAACAAGTGAAAGAATAAAAGAATATATACAATGAAAAAATATGTGTGTGTGTGTGTGTTGGGAGAGGGATACATTTACGGAGTGAGAACCACGAACGGGAATGCGGGAAAGAGAATAAGGGATAGCCTAAGGGAATATGAGAATATGGAAAATGAGTGGGGAGAGAAGAAGAAGAAGAAGAAGAAGAAGAAGAAGGAGGAGGAGGAGGAGGAGAAAAAGAAGAAACAGAAGAAGAAACAGAAGAAGAAGTAGAAAAACGAAAAAGAAGAAGGAGGAGGAGGAGAAGAAGAACGAAGAAGAAACAGAAGAAGGAGGAGGAGGAGGAGGAGGAGGAGGAGGAGAAGAAGAAGAAGAAGAAGAGGAAGGAGGAGGAGAAGAAGAAGAAGAGGAAGGAGGAGGAGAAGAAGAGGAAGAAGAGGAAGAAGAAGAAGAAGAAGAAGAAGCAACAGAAGAAGAAGAAGAAACAGAAGGAGGAGGAGGAGGAGAAGAAGAAGAAGGAGGAGGAGGAGGAGGAGAAGAAGAAGAGTTGGAAGACGTACGTTGTAGAAGAGAAATAAAATTTTTTTTTTTAAATGAGAAAGCAAAGATTAAAAAAACGTGAAGCAATTACTGAATCAAATGATAAAGACAATGTTGGCAACGCCATTATCATTATCAATATCATCAAGCTAATAAGAAAAGCTTCCGCTGTTGCTGCTGCTGCTGCTGCTGATGATGATGATGGTAGTGGTGGTGATGATGATGATGATGATGATGATTACTTGAATAAATATACAAATAAATAAATAAATAAATAACACTTATTTACTTCGATGTATCTGATTTTTGGTAGGTATGTTTCCATAGGTATGTGGATATCTGTATATGAATATATTCCTCCATGCATTTCAGCCCATCGTCACTATATATATATATATATATATATATATATATATATATATATATATGTATGTATGTATGTATGTATGTATGTATGTCTATCTATCTATCTATCTATATATATACATATACAAAGGATAAGTACGTTTATTTTTTAAGTTGAATTTTGTCTTATGATTCGAGTTTCATGCCATGGCGATCTTCAGGTGAGATCGCCGCAGCATAAAGTCTAAGTCACGAGATGAACTCTCAACTTCAGTTTCAGTTAAAGCCATATCCTCTACAACATGCATTGAACACTCCTATCTCATTCGCCCGACATAACCATATCATTATTTTTCGGTCGAGATTGCAAAGTGACTCAAGGTCCGAGAGTTTCTTGCATACAATTTATCAAACGAAACTCTTAGCCCGTGAGTCACTTTATAACTTCTGCTAAATAATAATAGCAGTCCAAGGACTGAAACACGCAACAGGTAAAAGAGACATACTTACATATATGCATGCAAACATACATTAATGTATATATATATACACACACACACACACACATCATATAATACATATATGCACACATAATACATACATACATACATACATACATGCACACACAAATGCACGCATACATGCATGCATACATAGACGCATATATACATACATAAACAAAACATACAAATTTGCACATATGCATACAAACATAGATACATAAATACATACATACATAAACACACACAGATACCTTGTTGCTGATGTTGAAATTCCAATGAAAGAGTCTTGAATCTAGGTCAGAAACCAGCTCTTTCTCTATTGGCAAGACATCTTGAAATAAAACTGAATAATGACATACATACATACATACATACATACATACATACATACATACATACATGCGCATCAAAAAACACATTCACACACTCTGGAGATGTTATATCAGTCACCAGCAAAAATAGAAAATAGAATACTAGAAATTTGAGAATCCAGGAAGCTATCTTTGTTAAATTAATTTCATCGTTCTATCAACGACAGACAATTGTTGCGTAGCGCTCTTAATTTTACATGTCAAGACCCCTTTCTAGACTCACATATCTGATATCTGTGCCGACCATAAGTAACATTCATTTCTACTTTCCTTTGATAAAGGCTTTTAAACCCGAAATATTGAAATATAATTTAAAATTGTAAACCATTGCATTTATTTGCAGTTGGTTTTACTCTTGTTTTTTTTTTTTGTTTTTCTTCCAGCTTGCATTGTAGTGGCTTTCTAATACACTTTCAACCATAGTAATCTAACACACACGCGCACACACGCACACATATATTTGTGTGACTGCATATTGTACGTGTTTGTGTGGGTGTGTGCATGTGCACGCATTTGTATGTATACGTATATAGCGTGTCAATATATGTTTTTAGTATTATTTGCCTTTTGCAGTTTATTTTCGCTGGAATCTTTGTGCTTGTCATGTGTATTCTTATATTGGTTTCAGCCATTGGATTGCGGCCGAGCAAAAGCAGCACCTACAAGAGTTTTCGATCGATTATATCGATATCAGCACTTATTTTAGTTTGGTACTAATTTATCGATCACTGATTCTTGAACCGCAATACACACAGGACAACAACGTAAATAACACCGGTTATCGCAGCGGTATAGGACATAACCACAGTCACGAACCGGCAAACATTCACACACATACGCTTACACACACACACACACACACACACACACACACACACACACACACACACACACACACACACACACA
>NC_068982.1:172460602-172463281 GCF_001194135.2 Octopus bimaculoides | reverse complement strand
TGTGTGTGTGTGTGTGTGTGTGTGTGTGTGTGTGTGTGTGTGTGTGTGTGTGTGTGTGTGTGCCTGCGTGAGTTCCTGCGTGATCGTGCGCAAGTGCTTGATTTCGGGTCAAACTTTATATATTGGTATTAATATAAACCGGTTAAGAATCAAGATCAATTAATATCAATTGAACTTCTTAATATATGTTTCGCTCCTTTCTATCTCTTCATCACATCTTCCACCTTCTCACCATTCGTATCAAATATCGTAATGATGGTTCAGTAATGATGGTTCAACCTTAGGAGGACTGAACAAGTTCTCTAACGGCTCTAACAAAAAATTGTGACCTGGTGATCAGTACAAAGAAAACCAAAGTGATGCATCAGACAGGTGAAAGAAAGGCATACATTGAACACATCTTCATCAACGGACAAGTTCACCCACCTGGACAAGTTCAGCTACCTGGATAAGCATACACCGCCGAACTGCCGTTATTGAAAACAAAGTGAATTTCATACTCAACAAGGCCACTACCGCATTCGGTAGACGCCACAAGAATGTGTGGAGCAAGAAAGATATCGCTCTAGAGACAAGTTTTCACCATACTGCTTTATGGTTGATAAACATGGACTGTATATGAACGATAAGCAAGGGAGCTTAACCACTTTCATTCTACCTGCTTCAAAAGAATTCTTGGCATAAGTGACAAAAAAAATTCTTGAACAGAAATACGCTGTTGAGCTGAACTGTACCCAAGATCTACACGACCCTGATGCAGTCATAGTTGTACAGGGCAGGTTATGTATTTTACATGCCAGATCACTGGCTTTGAAAGAAATTGTTCTTCGGCGAACTATGGCACAGTAAAACGCTCCCGAGGAGGTCAGAAAATGCGCTACAAAGACACACTGAAAGCTTCATTGAAGACCTTCAACATCAGCTATAAAGAGTAAGAGCAGACAACGTTGGATAGAGATGGAGTGCACGAGAGCCCAGAATGGTTCTGAGACATGTGAGGCCAACTGAGTGACTGTAATGTAATAAAGCAGGCAGACCAGAAAGGAAACTTAACATCAGATCTCCAACTACTGCCTGCATTACCTGTCCATCTTGCAAAGTCACAGCCGTTTGCAAATTGCACTAAGTAGGCATCAGCGCACTCATAAGGCCTGACTATCCAAAGATGACTTGTTGGTCCTCGTCAGATCGACGCACGAACAACACAAAAGTATGAATGTTACGTATGCGCGTGTGCACACCCATGTGTGCATGTATGTATGTGTGCATGTATGTATGTATGTATCTATGTATCTATGTAAGTATGTATGTGTTTATGTGTTTGTGTATGTATGTGTTTATGTATTTGTGTGTGTATGTATATATATATATATATATGTGTGTGTGTGTGTGTGTGTGTGTGTGTGTGTGTGTGTATACATACATACGAGTGAGTGGACAAACGAAAGGAGGGCACTCAACATATTTACTGGGAGTTCCATGTATTGGAAATTTCCAATGGTTGCAGGTTAGCATCACGCTTTGAAACTCGGAGTTACAACGAATTTGAATCAAGCTATTTTGGTACACACACACACGTACACATGCACACACACACACACGCACACATACACACACACGCACACATACACACACACGATAAATATCGCGCGCGTGTGATTGTGTATGGTACATGTTTCTTTACATATATATATGTATGTGTGCATGTATCCATATGTATGTATTAATATATGTATGTTACTTGCGTGTTGTTTTCAGGTTTTATTCTGAATTAAATGAGAGGAAAATTCAATATAAAGAAATGGACATAATTGAATCATTTTCAAGAGAAAGGCAAAGAAAAGTTAGACCTGCGTTGAAAGTAAAATGCTAAGGCAGCTGAATCGTTAATAGACAGTAATCAATAACATACTAGTTGGGAAGTGGTAGAGTGCCACAACGGCTGATTGCCGGATTAAAATACTTGTAATATTTAATTACCTCCCTTTACGTCATCACTGTAAGTCTTGTCGAGGTCGACCTTAAATTTGTCTTTTCATGTTCCTTGGTTGAAAGGAAGGGGCGGATTTTTATCGACTTATTTGCTTCTCCCAACATACCACCACACAGCCACACTTTATAATCATGCTTACTTACTTGAGATAGTGTGGATGCTAGCGTCACACATATACACACACATCCGTCTACGAACTGACCCCGCAATATCTTAATGTAGATTAGCAAAAATTTAGTCAGCAACGTTTTCAACCTCTGATATGCAGATGCATTATTTCTTCTCTATGCTTCTTCTATCACCACAACTATGGTTATGATGATGATGATTATTATTATAAGTATTAGGGTTGACTCGTTCGACTAAAGTGCCATTGAAAATGGTACCCATCATGGCAGCAGTCCAATGACTGAAACAAGATATATATATATATTCTTTTATTCTCTTACTTGTTTCAGTCAATTACAGCGGCTATGCTGGTGCACTCTCTTAAAGGGTTTTAGTCGAAGAAATCGACCCCAGGACTCATTCTTTGTAAACCTAGTACTTATTCTATCGGTCTCTTTCACCCAACCGCTAAATTACGGGGGCGTAAACACACCAACATCGGTTGTCGAGCGATGGTGGCGGGGACAAGCACAAAGATACACACGCGTATATATATATATATATATATATATATATAT
>NC_068982.1:172457666-172460141 GCF_001194135.2 Octopus bimaculoides | reverse complement strand
ACACACACACACACACACACACACACACACACACACACACACACACACACACACACACACACACATATATATATATATATATATACACACACAACTATGTAAATGTGTGTGCGTGTATCCATACATAATACATACATACATTCATACATACATACATACATACATACATACATACATATACATATATAAATACATGCATATATATATATACATATATATACATACATAATATATACATACATATATATATACATATAAATATATATACATACATATATATACATACATATATATTCATATATACACACATGTTTATACACATATATATATATACATATATATATACATATATACATATACGTATATTTATACATATACATATAAATATACATGTGTATATAGAGATACACACACAAACAAACACATACGCACATCCATATGCATATACGCATATACACTTATAGACAAACGCAGATGTACACACTCACGCATCTAAGCACAAACTTAAATATACCCACACACAATCATGCAAACATATATGTATGATGCATGTATCTGTGTGTGTGTTATACACACACACACACATATACTCTTTCCTTTCCCGAGCGTCCAATAACACTATCCGTATCACGTCCTCACTTTGTTGTTTTTTTGTTATTGTTTTACGTGTTTTTTTGAACTTAAATATATATATATATATATATATAGATATATATATATACACACACATGTACATACACAAACAGAAACACGCACTTACACACATATACACACACATGTACATACACACAAACAGAAACACGCACTCACACACACACGCTTGTGTGTTTATAACGTTTGAGATCAGAGAACAAATAGTTTTTGAGTGAAGTCTTTGAGAAGCTTGGATTTTGCCTTTGTTCTCCAGCAACTGATTCCATGTGATATCCACATGGTCAGACTTCAAGTTATTGTCTTCAAATATCCCTACTTTGTTATTATCACCTCTGTTGCTGCTGCAGCAGCTGCAGCAGCTGCTGCAGCTAATGTTGTTGTCGCAACAGTCATGGCTTTTGTTGTTGCTTAATCTTGTAGTTGTAGCTGTTACTGTTGTTGTTATTGATGTTGTGAATATTGTTGCTGTGGTTAGTGTTGTTGTTGTTGTTGTTGTTGTAGCTGTCCTTACTGCTGTTGTTGCCGTCATTGGTCGTTGCATTCGATGTTGTTTCCGTTGCTGCTGCTCTCACTCATCTTATCTAATACTGTTCTTGCAGCTCATGTCATGTGTTGTTGCTGTCATCGTCGTCGTCGTCGTTGTTGAAGATGTACTATTTCTTATTTCGACTGTTTTCTGTCATGGTTATTGTGTTCCGTTGTTTACTACCGTTAAAACGGATCCTTGTGATTTGACGGGCAACATTTTTTTATGTAGTGTTTTTGGTACCGAAACACTTCCAAACTTCGTATACTTGTATATTTTGTGGTATAGAACAGATAATAAATTTTGTATTCGAAGTTATTTCACGTTAAAAATTGTCTTATTTCGATAATTTCAACTAATCACTGACGTCTATTCAGTTGAAAACAGTAAGTGCTGTAACGGTGTATATGATATTAATCCCCGTTAGTTCCGATCAACTAGACTGTTCGTAAACAAAGGGGGAAAAGCCATCAAAATAGGGTTAGGGTTCGGGTTTTAGAGTTAGGATTAGGGTTGGGGTTAGGGTTAGGGTTAGGGTTAGCGTAATTTATTATATAAACAATATATGCGTATAAATTACGATTAAACCGGATGAAATATGTCACAGGAAATAACATTTTTATCACCGGCCAGCACTGACTGTATTCAGGTGAATAAACGTCAGTGATTGGTTGAAATTACAGAAATACGACAACTTTAACATGAAATAACTTGCGATGTACAAAATTTTGTTAAGAAGGTTAAGAGAAGAAGTTGTTTTATATGACACGTTCTACCAGTGTCCCAAGTTTGAAAGTGTTTCGTTAAGAAAACTAATGTTGCCCGTCAAATCACAAAGATCCGTTAAAACTACTCTTCTTATTTGTTGTTCTTTTGGTAGCCGTTGTTTTTGTTGTTGCTATTGGTGATGTCGTTGTTGCGTCTCTTGGTTTTGTTGTTGTTGATACTAAAGCTGTTATTGTTGTTCTTATTGCTATTGCGGTTGTTCTCTCCCTTTGTTCATTTCCTTCCTTTTAACTCTTTTACTCTTTTACTTGTTTCAGTCATTTGACTGCGGCCATGCTGGAGCACCGCCTTTAATCGAGCAAATCGACCCCCAGGACTTATTCTTTGGATGCCTAGTACTTATTTTATCGGTCTCTTTTGCCGACCCGCTAAGTTTCGGGGACGTAAACACACCAGCATCGGTTGTCAAGCGATGTTGGGGGGGACAAACACAGACATACAAACATACACACACACACACACACACACACACATATATATATATATATATATATATATATATATATATA
>NC_068982.1:172456580-172457557 GCF_001194135.2 Octopus bimaculoides | reverse complement strand
TTTTTTTTTTTTTTTTTTTGCTGCTGTTCTTTGTCTCCAAAATTATCGTTTCTGCTCCTGTTGCATATGTTGTTTCGTTGCTGTTGTTGTTTTTGCTGCTGCTGCTTCTGTTGCCGTTTTATATAGCCACAGGTCAGCCTTCACCAATTACTCCCAAGGCCGAACATTGAGGTACGACCGCAAACAACTGACACTATGTATCTGTTCAGAAGTCAACCATAAATAAAGTGAAGAGCTATATAACGTGCAGAGTGATAGTCTGCGCATAATGCCCTCTTTCCACTATTTTGTCGATGTCTGTACGCTCGTGACCACCATTAGAATTCTGGTTGTGGCCACGGAAGCGGCGACGAAAATGAACTGAGATTATGCAGTTGCTGGTGTATTTGTGTTTGTGGTGTATTAGGGGTCCAACGAGGCTATTGATGATAATCTTATTTTTTATGTGTATGGGCTCCTTACATGTAGGAAAGATACTGTTTTATAGAATTTTGTTGTTGTAGCGAGCAATCTTTCGGAGAAGGCATACGAGAAGTGAAGTCGTATGACATGCAAAGCCATAAAAGTAAAAAGACCATGGGTTTGCACCTAGAAAGTTCCCTTCCGTGGCACAAATCCGGACAAGTTTGTTTTGTGGAAGACCAGCAGTCACCCATGCATACCGGCCTCCCCTTTCCATGCCAGTGGTGTTATCCAAGGGAAAGGCAAAGGTCAATACAGCTTGGCACCTGTGATGTCGCAACTCATTTCTAAAGCTGAGTGAACTGGAGCAACGTGAAATAAAGTGTCTTGCTCAAGAACACAACACGCAGCCCGGCCCGGGATTCGAACTCATAACCTCATGATTGTGAGCCCGGTGCTCTAACCACTTGGATGTTCTGGTAAAACAAACTTTACTGCGGTAAACACCATGAAACTTTTATATTAGCTTTTGGTGCAAAATGCACTCTTGTTTTTATCGCTATAGAGGAAATAAA
>NC_068982.1:172454284-172456515 GCF_001194135.2 Octopus bimaculoides | reverse complement strand
GGTTCCTGCTCGTGAAATTAACGTGCAAGTGGCTGAGCACTCCACAGACACGTGTACCCTTAACGTAGTTCTCGGGGATATTCAGCGTGACACAGTGTGACAAGGCTGACCCTTTGAATTACAGGCACAACAGAAACAGGAAGAAAGAGTGAGAGAAAGTTGTGGTGAAAGAGTACAGCAGGGTTCGCCACCATCCCCTGCCGGAGCCTCGTGGAGCTTTAGGTGTTTTCGCTCAATAAACACTCACAACGCCCGGTCTGGGAATCGAAACCGCGATCCTATGACCACGAGTCCGCTGCCCTAACCACTGGGCCATTGCGCCTCCACGATATATAGTTAAATAGTGCTAGAACAGGCGGTAGTGTCCCGATTAGCCTCTTAGCTTGTTAAACAAAAAAGAAAAAAACATATTAGCGTCAGTTTATACTATGTTACTTCACTTACGTTTTTGTTGAGCTGTTATACTTTAATCCAACTTTTTGATACTACGCTTGATAATGCAGTTGCTCTTGCTATTGTACTCGTTATTGATTTTTTTTTCCTTGTCATCTATCTTATCTGCGTGGAGGCGCAATGGCCCAGTGATTAGGGCAGCAGACTCGCGGTCATAGGATCGCGGTTTCGATTCCCAGACCGGACATTGTGAGTGTTTATTGAGCGAAAACACCTAAAGCTCCACGAGGTTCCGGCAGGGGATGGTGGCGAACCCTGCTGTACTCTTTCACCACAACTTTCTCTCGCTCTTATTTCCTGTTTCTGTTGTGCCTGTAATTCAAAGGGTCAGCCTGTCACACTGTGCCACGCTGAATATCACCAGAGAACTACGTTAAGGGTACACGTGTCTGTGGAGTGCTCAGCCACTTGCACGTTAATTTCACGAGCGGGCTGTTCCGTTGATCGGATCAACTGGAACCCTCGACGTCGTAAGCGACGGAGTGCCAACAACAACAACATCTTATCTGCAGTTATTCATTTTGTTCTGCTGCTTGTATTGTTGTGGGATGATGTTGTATGGTTTGTGTTGTGTTGGTTTTGTTGTCGGTGTTTGGTTTTGTTGCCTTAAATCATCTTCGATCATCCTCGATCAAGATCATGTATTATCAAGATGATGAATGATCAAAAACACTTCAGCCAGGACCATTCCTTCTTTTCCTATATCAGGGACTGCATTGTCCGATGTATCCTTCTTGGTTTAAGACAGTACGATCGATTTAAAGAAAATTTGACTTCTATTTTTTAGCAGATCATTTGATCATATACCTCTCTATTTCGCAAAGTAGTTTTTTTTCTCTCTATACATTCCCCCATCCCTTTTTGTAATTGCTGATTCAGGAGAGAGACAGGGCAGCTTCCATGACCCTATTCGGAACGACAGAGAAATGTGGAAGGAAGTGGGGTAAG
Organism: Octopus bimaculoides; assembly: GCF_001194135.2. Classification (NCBI taxonomy): domain Eukaryota; kingdom Metazoa; phylum Mollusca; class Cephalopoda; order Octopoda; family Octopodidae; genus Octopus; species Octopus bimaculoides. The sequence goes on along the minus strand of NC_068982.1, from coordinate 172,455,114 downwards.
ACATCTTCAAGACAAATACTTAACTTTGATGTTTACAACAGAAAGAACTCCGTTAAAGGCCCCACCTCAAAGACCAGGTGGTGTTGTTAAGCCCAGTGATAGATTAAGCCTACCACCCACGTTGCTGTTGTAGTTGGTATTTTCCTTGTCGTCATCGTCGTCGATTTGTTGTTCTCATTGGTTGTTGTTTTCACGTATTTGTCGCTGATTTTGTCGTTGCTGTTTTCGCTGATTTTGTTATTGCTGTTCAAGCGTACAATAGTCTTGAGTTAAATAGACCTTTTGAATCATAAGCTCTCGGATCGTGATCACCTAAAAGGAAGTTTCTTAAAACTGGGTTCTGTGAAACAATTTTAAGGTTCGACGAGAGAAAGTGTCTTTGAAAAAAGATTCAATGGCAAAATATCCATCCATCCACCCACCCATCCATCCATCCATCCATCCGTCCATCTATTTATCCAGTCACACAGACAGACAGACAGACAGACAGACGGGTAGATAGATAGATAGATAAATAGATAAATAGATAGATAGATAGATAGATAGATAATGGTTGGGGAGATAACTAGATAAAATAGATAGACAGGTAGATAGATAGACAAATAGATAGATAAATAAGTGTTGGGTAGTTGACTAGATAGATAGATGGATAGATAGATAGATTTCTTTTATTAGCCACACAGGGCTCAACAAAGATGGGACAAATACAATGTAGAGCTTTTCTTTTTGGGAGGGGGAAGGAAAGAGAGAGAAAAAAAAGGGTGTGTCGATCAAAAGGGATCGTAGGAAGGGAAAAAGGGGGGGGGTTCGATCAAAAGGGATCGAGAAAA
>NC_068982.1:172439047-172454274 GCF_001194135.2 Octopus bimaculoides | reverse complement strand
GATCAAAAGGGATCGTAGGAAGGGAAAAAGGGGGGGGGGTTCGATCAAAAGGGATCGAGAAAAAAAAAAGCGATCAATAGGGATCGTGTATCACACAGTAATGTTCTCGTGTAAAAAGAGGGGAGGACAGTTTAGGTTTAGCCGTGGAAAGAAAAGCCTACGGAAAAGACCACGGTAACCTTAATATTGTCATTGAAGAAACTATAACTGTAAGTGACTCTCTTTTGCCTTTTTGTTTTATTTTTTTTTTCCTGGATTTTTTTCTAGTTCATAGGGTTATGCTCAAGATGGCTCCGTCGTTCACACGTGCCATCCTTGCTATATTCACCCATCTTTTTTTGAAGCATTCACTAGACAAGACTTCCCTTTCTACTCTCACCTTCCTCTTCAGGTGATACTTCAGATAGATAGATAGATAGATAGATATGAAATTCAGTATTTTTCAAAACAATAAATCATTATTATATACAACCCCATGGTTCAGGTCCAGTCACTGCAAGGTATTTTTTCAGCTCATTACGTTCTGAGATCAAATCCCGCTGAAGTCAACTTTGCCTTTCAAGGTCGACAAAATATAAAAAAAATTAAAAAACTGGCAAGTACTGGGATCGATGTAATCGACTAGCGCCTCTCCATAATTTCCTTGTGCTTTAGTAAAAAGATTTATCCAAAATGCTCCATCTAAAAGTGATCACAATATGCAATATCAAGACAGTAGGGTGGGATTTAAGATTCATTTGGCTACTTCTAACAAGTCTATCGAGCTAGATTTCTCTTGATGGATCACGGCTGCTTTGGTTTCGCTTCTTCTTCTTCTTCTTCTTCTTCTTCTTCTTCTTCTTCTTCTTCTTCTTCTTCTTCTTCTTCTTCTTCTTCTTTTGTATGTGTTTGTGTGTCTCTGTGTCTGACTTTGTCCCCCACTACCGATTGATAACCGGTGATGATGTGTTTATGTCCTCGTAAGTTAGCTGTTCGGCCAAAAAAAAGACCGATAGCATAAGTACCAGTCTTCAAAATAAGTCTATTAGCTCGACTAAAATTCCTCAAGGCCTTGCCCCAGCATGGCCACAGTCTGTTGACTGAAACAAGTAAAAGAATAAAAGAGTTGCAATGGTAAAAGCGATCGCCGCCGTCTTCGTCGTCGTCGTTGTAGTGATATTTTCCGCTACTGTTGTTGTTCTCTCCCTAAATCTGACAATGACCGATTTTACTTATTTTCAAAGGCCACATCCAAGCAACACAAATATTCTATGGCATTTTTTAAACTTCTTCTTCCTCATCTCATCCGCTCTACAACCACCCCTCACTGATTTCAGGGTCATCCACAGTTGTCTCCCCATCATACGATCAGCTAGATTAACTTCTTTGTTCATCATGTCGAATCATACGACTGTTTTTGTTTCATTGTCATATCTTTTTTTTTCTTGCAAAAAAAATACATAAACGTAACATAGCTCTTATCTTTTTCTCATTTCAGCCATTAGACTTCGGTCATGCCTTGAAAATATCTGCTGCTTTATCGCGTTCCTTGAGGATACATATTGTTTTCGTACTGTTATTGTTGTTTAGCATCAGATCAATTCTGATTGAGCACAGCTATGACGGACAGAATTCACCATAAAGCAAAATAAGTACGTGCTTTGGGTACTGACGGAAGGAAGAGGATTCAGTGAGTTTTTTTTTCTTTTTCTTTTTCCAGTACCTAATTTGCAGCTAAGGTAGGGCCCTCAAAAATAGGCCCCGTCATGAATTATAAAAATTCTTGGATACACATGTTGCGCACACGCACACACACACACACACATGTATATACGTATGTAACAAGAATATTGGCTTCAAATTTTGGCACAAGACCAGCAATTTCGGAAGGGGAGACAAGTTGATTACATCGACCCAGTGTTCAACTGGTATTTATTTTATCAACACCGAAACGATGAAAGGCAAAGTCGGTCTCGGCGAAATTTGAATTCAGAAGGTAAGGACGGACGAAACGCCGCTAAGCATTCTGCCCAGGGTGCTAACGATTCTGCCAGCTTGCTGTCATAATAATAATGATGATATCAAATGTAGGCGTAAGGAAAGTAATTTCTGGGTAGGAGGTAAGTCCATTACATCGACCCCAGTGTTTAACTGGTACTTATTTTATCAACCCCGAAAGGATGAAAGGTAAAGTCAACTGCGGTAGAATTTGAACTCAGGGCATGAAAACGGACAAAATCCCGCTAAGCACTTTTCTCGCATGCTAACTATTCGGCCGTCTTGCCGCCTTCATAATAGTGATGATGATGGTGATAATGATGATGTCGATGATGATGATGATGATGATGATGTAATCTTCAAGGTTGGGAACCAACGGAATAAAAGACGTACTGTTTCGCATAATATTTCTTTGTTAGAATTTGTTTTTTTTAAAATGAAGTAATAACGATTTCTGGAGAAAGAACCGTCTTTAATAAATTACCATATTTAATTCCGCCGAGGTCGACTTTGCCTTTCATTCTTTAGAGGTCGATAAATTAAGTACCAGTTACGTACTGAGGTCGATCTAATCGACTGGCCCCCTTCCCCTCCCCCAAAATTTCGGGCCTTGTGCCTAGAGTAGAAAGAGTAAATTACCATATTTGAATTTTTTTTATATATAACATTTTCTTTTTAAATGAATAAAAAGTGTCGAAAATTAATATTTTTTCTTCGTGTGTCGTAATTGAGTAAATAATTTACTTATATTGTTTACTTTTATTTAGTGTTAAATAAATAAAATTGAGAAAAAAAAAACCTCATTATTTTTAATATAGTTGTTGAGACTAGCCTAGCGTCTGACTTCGGAGAAAACTGAATTTTTAATCTATTATTTCATATTCAGCAGACATGAAAAATGGTGACACGACTGGATTCCTTTCAGGTGTTGTCAATAAGATAGTATCAGCAATTTAAAAAGTTTAAGAAAGCATAGTTTCATCGTCGATTCGATTGAAAGAGCGACCACCACCACCACCACCACCACCACCACCATTTCAGAGGAAAAGTTGTTTCTGTAAAAGGTAAATTTATAGGCGGGAAGTCTAGAGTATGTGCATTTGTGTTCTTGATGTTTGTATGTATGTATGTAAGTGTTTGTGAGTCTATGTGTGTGTGCGAGAGAGAGAGAGAGAGAGAAAGGAGTGTGTGTTGGTGTATAAGCGCGTAAAACACAGAGAGTTTGAGTTGCATATATTAGATAAAAAAATGCGAGGGTTCGCAGAAATTTGGTGCGGTATAATGATAAAGGTTCTTTTAGAAATAGATCAATGTATGTTTTAGATGGTAAAATATTTTACAAATTAAATTTTGCTTGAATGAACAAGAGGCAATAACTGCCTAGAACCAAAAATAATTTGGTTGATGCATTTATGTTTGTTTCTGAAATGATATTGAGTTATGCGGTGGTATTTGAAAATCATTTAGCAAAAATAGAAAAAGGGGAAAATACAGAAAAAAAAAAAGAAAAAATACCCATCCAAACAAACAAAATAACATAGAATATCAACCAGATTTTGTTACATTCTCGGCAGCAGTTATTTCCTCTTGCTCGTTCATGCAAAATTTAATTTGTAAAAATAGTTTACCATTTGACATTACAAGCTTTGATATCTTTCAATCAGATTTATGCTGTATTTTGGTTGTGTTGTCCCACATAATCAGTTGAGGTATGTAAACTGCTATATGACTCAGGGAAAGTACCTAAAGGAAGCACTCTGCATACCAAACGCGTATACGATTGTGGGTGGTGCATATATGTAATATGAAGAGTTGAAAAGTTTCGATATATTGGAGCTATCCCTACAATTGGAAGACAAAAACTTCCTGTGGAAGTATTTAACCTCTAAAAAACTGTAATTTCTTATATCGTGTATTTAGTATTAAAAAACGTTCCTTGTGGCCTTTCCCCCGTTTTCCTTTTTATTCTTGTACTGGTTTCAGTCATTAGACTGCGGCCATGCTGGGGCACCGTCTGGAGGAATTTGTGGTTGAATGTATCGACACCAGTACTTGTTTTTTTAAAGCCTGATACTTATTCTATCGGGGTCCGTTGCCGGAACGCTAGGTTACGAGGATGTAAACACACCAGTACCGGTTGTCAAGCAGTCCGTGGGTGAGGTAAGGGACAAACAGACCCAAAGACACACATGCATAGGTATGTAGCCATATATATGTATATTATATATATATACAGCGGGCTTCTTTCAGTTTCCGTCTACCAAATCCACTCACAAGGCTTTGGTTGGCTCGAAGGTATTGGAGAAGACACTTGCCCAAGGTGCAACGTAGTGGAACTGAACCCCGAATCATGTTGTTGGGAAGTAAGCTTCTTACCACACAGCCATGGTTGATATTCATAATCTCCATCTCATGATATTTTGTTGAGAGTTTCCAAGATTGGATTTGAAATAAAGCGAATATAGACAATAAAATCAATTTCTCTAGAAATGAAGGTAAAATTTTCAATCAGCTTCAAAATGAAAAGGGTTTTACAAACATTGTGAAGCAGTTTAATATAAACGAATATAAACTGTTTAAAGAATTAAAAGAAAATTAAGAAAAAATAATTATCGCCAGTATATGCAAAAGATCTTAAAATGTTCGAAATACACTTCGTAGTAATATCAAGGAAACTATGGATAAAAACCGTGCCATTTTGGATAGAAGATAAAAAAAAAACATTATTGTCTTTAGGATAGTTTTGCTATACGACAAAAAGCAATAAGAATTTTGAGGTCAAATTAACATTACAAATGAAAGTTCTAATAAACTATAAACTGGATTTTCGGAAGTAAGCTGGGGGAAAAAATGCAGTTTTTGCATCATATTAAATTGTATGGTAGTAATGGATGAAACGTTAAGAAAAGTGCCAAGAAAGTTTTGCTATAGTTAACTAGAATAATCGATGAAAGTTCCTTTTCTTTAAAAGAAATATTTAATGTTGACGGAACCAGTAAGTTTATTCTTGAAGAAAATACCAAAAAGAACTTTTATGTCAAGAACAGAAAAAAAAAAATGGTTAGCTGATCCAAAGCATCTGCAGATCGAATCGCATTATTATTATGTAGTCACACATTAGGGTTTGTTTCAGGAAGCCGTTAGTAATTAACATATTTCTTAATCTGCATGCAGTGAGAGGATTCAATAAAAATACCCTTCTAGTTCGTTGGCGTGCATCTAAAATGAAATCAGGAATGACTACCAGAATATTCGAAAGAGATTTTTATGCAAACTTTGATCCTGAAGCTGAAATTTAAAGAAAAGAAATAATGTTGACTTGAAATTTTTATTACTAATTAATAACGCTTCATCACATCCCAGTAATTTAAGGCATCTTAGAATTAAAGTTCTGTTCTTAAGCCCAACACGACACAACTCGTATAACTATCAGATCGAGGTGTAATTCGTAATTACGTTAAAAACTTGTATAGGATAAATACTGGCTGAGATGCAAAGAAAACTAGATTATAGCTTCACAGTTGTCTTTTATATTTTACTTGTTTCAGTCATTAGACTGCGGCCATGCCAGGGCACCACCTTATAGGTTTTTTTTTAGTCGAACGAATTGACCCCAGTACTTATTTTTTAAAACATGGTCTCTTCATGCAAAACCGCTAAATTATGGGAATATAGAAAAAAGACAGAGAAAAAAACTAACACTGGTTGTCAAGTAGTATTAGTGGAAACACACACACACACACACACACACAAACACACACATACATACATACATACATACACAAATATATACATATAAAACGGGCTGTTTTTTTCAGCTTCCGTCGACCAAATCTTTGGTCGGCCCGGTGCTATATTAGAACCCAGAACCATATGGTTGGGAAGCAAATTTCTTTCCAGACTATGACGTCTGCACCTGGCAAAAAAAAAACAAAAACAAAAAAAAAACACCTAATATCCTGCATTGTATGAAGATAATTATTGTAGTAATTCGTGAAATTAAGAAAACCACCTTAAATGCATGTTGGGAGGTTTCTTTGCCACGAATAGAGCTGTATGACAGAGTTGTACAAAGAGTACAAAATGTAAACGCAGATAAATACTAGAATAACGCCCTTTAATAAAAACTGAAATAATTGAGGAACGGTTTGAGGAATAGGAATTAAATGAAGATTTAGTTGACATGGTTACTATACTTCCAAATAAGGGCTGCGAGTCTGCTACTGACGGACTAGAAATAAAAAGAAATCTAGCAATTCATTTCATTGATAACCCTTGCTGCTATAGGCACAAGGCCTGAAAATTTGGGGGAAGGGACTGGTCGATTACATCGACCCCCCCAGTAGTCAACTGGTACTTAGTTTATTGACCCCGAAAGGATGAACGGCAAAGTTGACCTCGGCGGAATTTGAGCTCATTTAATTTAATTAATAACAAGAGCACTCAGAGAGCGCAAACTCCACCAATGTGTGTTTGGGCACTACTGTCTCAACACAGAAGAGACACTACAAAGACATACACAGCATCACAGTGGGGACAAAAGCATAAAATGAATGAAAATGAGATGTTATATAAAAATGAGAAATGAAATGGTTGCATGGGCTCCACTCCCGCAAATCTCCGCCAAGGCAACACCAATGTCCTCTCAATGATTAGCCGGGGATAATTTTTTAAAATGAGAATATCTGAAATAAACTCGACTGTTCTCACAAACAAGAATACTAAAAATGAAGTAAAAAATCTGGAAAAATAATCCAGAATCCTTGTCCAGTGATAGATCGATTCCAAAATCTTATCAGTTCGTGCTAGTCACAAGGCAAAACATTCCTGAAAGTACGTGACACCTGTTGTTTATTGAAAAGTATTGCGATCTGTTTTGTGCTGCATTGCAGCGGCGTGTATGGTTGTGCTGTCCCTCAGCGTTTTGAGGGGAGTATGGCAAGTAAAAAAAATGTTTTACTCAGACCTTAGCGAGTCGGAGCTGTCAACATCTGAAGAAGAACTGTTAAGAACTATCAAAGTTATGGATAAGGAATTGGAACGAAGAAATAGGAAGTTCGCAGACGTCGCCCGAGAATCGAATGCTAATGTTGAGATCGAAATGGGAAAATACAAGAAGCTATTAAGTCGGGACGGTTGCAGGAAACAACAAAAATAATGAAAGGAAGAAAGGTGACTTGCAGAACCTACTCAATTGAGAAGGGAAAAATTGACCATATGACAATGGAACAAGTAGAAAGGGCGCTGAGACCAATCTGGCAAGAAATAATATATCTTGCCAGAGGGTCAATATTCGGAGAGGTTGAGGTCGGGTTCAAAAATGAAAACACGGCGAAGAAACACTCGGTGACACCACTGAGAAACAAAGAGTTAGTACTTCTACCTATGTACCTGGGACAGAGAGCGTCCTGGGTAGGATTGGAGGGAATTCCATCAGAGATAGATGTGGCCTGGATAGCAGCTGCAGTCTTGGTTGGTACCGAGGACAAGATAGCGGTGCTCCTGGCCACAAAAACGAAAAGTGTGAATTGGAAAGGCCAAATCTTGAATATGATTATTCAAGGTTCAAAAGAATCGATAGAAGAAATGGCTGAAACGGTGACAGTGAATGAAACTATAATGAATGTAAAGGTGGCGGGCAGAATCTCTCGCTGTTTTAAATGTGGCCATAAGGGCCACATAAGAGCGAAATGCCCTCCACCGATCAAAGAAGCAGAAAGACAGCAACTCCAGGAGGAGCCACAAGTGGAACGGCAGGAAAGATTAAAAGAAGATAGAATAATACCAGTAGAGGCGGAAAAAGAAACGGTAGAAAATGAGTGGGAAACCATCGGAAAAAGGAAAAGAAAATGAAGAGGAAGAAGCTAAACCTCACGCATGCAGAACCCCACCCCGCAACTACCCAATGCCCACCCATACCCTCTTCGTCCCACCCTCTCCCTGCAGACACTAAACCTTCCCACTCCTCTTCAACACAAAAACAAAAAAGAAGAGACGTTACACACAGGGATTCACAAACCTCCCCTCCCACCTGTTGTTATGCGTGTGTATTATATGAGGAGGCACAAGAAGAACTGGTTGAAACTGCGTTAGAGTGGGAAAATTCAGTTTATGTTGGAGTAGAGGATAAGGAGTGTAGTGGCGGTGAACATACATGTATATTAATTACTGAATGGCAAATAAACAAAATTAAAGGATACAAAGAAGGATGTGGAATATGGGAAGTGAACTATGTCATGAATAAACTGCCAAAATCTATAGATTGTAAGGAATTAAAAATACACTATGGACTGGACATAATGGAATACAGAGGTAAAGGTAAGTAAGTGATGTTACTTGGTAGGGTAAGTAATTTCATTTTCATTTCTCATTTTCCTTTATTCATTGTCATACGTTTTATTATTTTTTTTCATTTGTTCTATGTCCCTAAATGTATTGTATTGTCCCCTCTTTGTTAGTCCGTATGGACAATAAAAAATCAAAACATCCCTGAAAGTTTCATCCGAATCCATCCAGCGGTTCTTGAGATATCTTGTCCACGGACAAACAAACAAACACGACTGAAAACAATTCCTTCGCTAAGGCGGAGATAATGATTTCAAATTTTGGCACAAGGTCATTAATTTTAGGGGAATCGTTAAGTGGGTTACATCGATCCAATAGGATGAAAAGCTAAGTCGATGGAGATGGAATTTGAACTCGGAACGTAAGACCAGAAGAAATACTACTAAGCGTTTCTGTAAGCATAACACCTTAATACTGATTTCATGAGTAATAATCGTGATATGGAGCACAATTTGAGATTCTGAAGGTACTGAATAACAACATATGTTGCTATATACATCACATCCTATGGTTTAGAAAAGGAAAAAGTTACACCGTGTAAAATTACAGATTCGATGAGAATCTATATATTGAATATAGAACACACAATTTTATACGTATGTATTGAGTACAGTGTATTCTAAAATTCCTATTTTCACGCATATAAATGGGTGTGTTAATTAAAAAAAAATCTACCGGAACACTTTTTAATTTGAAACCTGAAATCCAATGCAAATACACATCGCATTGCGGAATTCCGAGTTACCGTAAGATTTTCAGGAGCACGAAATTCCGTAACATAAGTTATGCATGTATATATTACATAATTCTGTTAACACTAACTTAGCTTGTTTTAACTGGAGTTGTCTCGTCCGAGAAAACAGATTTTTATTCATTGTGCAAGTAGAAAAACATAAGATGTTACAAGTGAGAAATAGCGATAATCTTAATCGACGACTAAATCCTTAAATTTTTCATGTAAATGCGAAAGTTTAAGGATTAAAACAAGGAAAAGACTAGCTGGGACTCCGTCGGTTACTGCGATGAGGGCTCCAGTTGATCCGATCAACGGACTGCCTGCTCCTGAAATATTCTTTTCTACTCAAGGCACAAGGCCCTAAATTTTTGGGGAAGGGGGCCAGTCGATTAGATCGACCCCAGTACACAACTGGTATTTAATTTATCGACCCCGAAAGGATGAAAGGAAAAGTCGACCTCGGCGGAATTTGAACTCAGAACGTAAAGACAGACGAAATACCACTAAGCATTTCACCCAGCGTGCTAATGTTTCTTTTTTTTTTTTCTGCCCACAAGGGGCTAAACATAGAGGGGACTAACAAGGACAGACAAAGGGATTAAGTCGATTACATCGACCCCAGTGCGTAACTGGTACTTATTTAATCGACCCCGAAAGGATGAAAGGCTAAGTCAACCTCGGTGGAATTTGAACTCAGAACATAGCAGCAGACGAAATACTGCTAAGCATTTCGCCCGGTATGCTAACGTTTCTGCCAGTTCGCCGCCTTCCTGCTCCTGAAATTAACGTGCCAGTGGCTGAGCACTCCACAGACATGCGTACCCTTGTCATAGTTCTCGAAGATTCAGCGTAACACAGAAGGTGACAAAGCTGGCACTATGAATTACAGGTACAACACATTTTTGCCAGCTGAGTGAACTAGAGCAACGCAAGATAAAATGTCTGGCTCAAAGACACAACGCGCCGCCGTGTATTGAACTTACGATCGAGAGCTGAATACTCCGCACCACTAAACCACGCGCCTTCGCAAGGAAAATGAATTGAGAAACAAAGTCAAACTTATTTGTCTTGTGATGCTTGAAAAAAAAAATGTAATGACTTGGTTTCATTTTTTTTTATCTGCAAATTAGTCGTGGATGGAAAAATCTTGTCGCTGGGGAATGAAGTTAAGTTTTAGCTAAGCTTAAGTAATACACCGCACAATCCCCATCGAGATATTTAAGACGAGATGAGATTTGCATGCCTGATGTCTAGTTTTACTATTCTCTGTGGCTCACTAACAAAGTTCTCCCCTAGAAATAATAGTGTCTTCAATTTAGCTGGCAGAATCGTTGGAATGCTGGACAGAATACTTAGCAGCATTTCTTCGGTCTTTGCATTCTGAGTTCACATCCCTCCGAAGTCGACTTTGCCTTTCATCCTTTCGGGGGGGGGTCGATTAAATAAGTACCAGTTATGTACTAGGGTCGATGTAATCGACTCATCCCCTCCCCCTAAATTTCTATTATTATTGTTGTTATTATTATTATTATTATTATTATTATTATTGTTCAGTAGTTTTATTTTTATAACGTGCTTTCACTTCACTACCGAGCGCAGCTGTGTGTGCCTTGGGTATGTGCTGTGGTTTGCTGTGATGCTCTTATGGTTAGTGTTCTGCTTGTCTTAAAAAAGTTCCTGTATCTGTGTAATCTCCGTGTGCACAGTCATCAACATCAGAACGAGAAGAGATTGTTCCAATGCTCCAATTGTTGCCATCGTTACAGTCGGAGTAAAACCCTTGCCAAACACAAATGCTTCTTCACTCACGGAAACAACTTTAAATCTGTCTCCGAATCTAAAACGAGATCTGTAAACGTAATGAAATCTCAGCCTCCACAGCCTGAACAATGTCGACGGTATGGTGCAAAAGCAGAGCAAACGGGATGAGAATGTGTCCCAGAGGAAACAATTCTCATCAGATTCCGTTGAAGTTAATGATAAAGCTGGTGTGGTCGGCGTACTTCAACAGCCTGGTGGCATTAAACAGCATTCTGCCGATACCACTGATTGTAGCACCAGTAGTAGTAGTGGTGGTGATAACGGTGTTGGCAGAAAAACTACTTCATCATCAACGGATTTAATGAATGGTCTGATATTACCAGCAGCAAGTGAAAGGAAACTCTCTGTGACAATAGCAGAAAAAACTTCGTTCTGCTTCTTCAGTTGTCAAGGAAAATTCTTCAGCAAAATACTCACCAATCAGTTTGAAAATGTCACCAGTAGCGAGTAAAGAGAACATGTTGATGCTAGTCACAGATAAACCACTTTCCGTTCTGACTGTTGAAGGTTCTAAGAGGAGTAACTCTTCAAGTAATGATAACGAACCGGTCGTTGTTTATGGTGTAACTCTGAAAGTTGAAAAACCTGCCGCGAAAGTGTTGAATTCAAAATCCTCTCTTCTTGGAGCCACAAATAAAGTTGTAACTTCTCTCCTCCAGAAACCTACCACAAGCTCTGAATGTTCAAATCAGTTACAGGCCACTGCAGTGGATTAAAAGAATACCTGTCAAGATTTGAGCTCAAGTTCCAAGAAAGCAGTATCTCAAAAATCTGTGTAGATCGAGAAAGATTTAGATGATAAGGTTATGAAAACTCAGATAATAAAATATGAAACTGAAGATGATGTAGGAAACAGCTCATCTTCAGCATGTTCAGTTTCTATACTCAATTCTAAAACGAATGAATTTCATGGTGATTGCAAAGATAATAGAAGGGCCAAAGAGCATTTGAATATGTTACCTTTGGAAAAAAAAGTTTGTTAAAGAAACAATTGATGTAGGAGCTGATAAAAAGAAGCCAGAGGTGAAACAAGAATTGGGTAGTGTTGCGCCTGGTACCCTGCCAGGTGTGGTGGTTCTCCTTAGAAAATATAGAAAGAAGAGAGAGAAGAAAGACATTACTATAGAACACTCAGAAACGAAGGGAAGATCTAGTAATAACCAATCAATGGCTGTGTTGATAGCAGACGTAGATAATAAGGCTGTGAATGTTGACGTTGCTGATAGGCCATTTGAAGACTTGCAACTTCGGACGTTATTGTTCATCAGTTATGTCAAATATAAACGAGAATGACAAGCTAAAGTAACATTGGTTTCAAATTTTGGTGCAAGGCCAGCAATCTTGGTGAGGGGAGGGGTGAGTCGATTACATCGATCCCAAAATTCAACTGGTATTTATTTTATCGACCCCCAAAAGGATGAAAGGCAAAGTCAAACTCGGCAGAATTTGAACTCAGAACGTGAAGACACAAGCCAATTATTGTCTAAGATTTGAAGATTATGTTGCGTGAGTTCAAGCTGGAAGTGTCTGGCGTTCCCTATTAAAGATAGTAGTTCTTATTTTACGGATTGGGTGTCGAGTTTCTAGTCCTGCTATTTTCATAAAGATTTTGCTTATATTTAAAAGTTTATTTTATCACGCTCAGTTGTCCAATTCATTTTTGGATTCTATTAATACTGTTCATTGATACTCTGTTATCTAGTATCTAAGTTACTTAGTTTCCGTGTTTTTTTTCTTTCCTTTTGATAACTTTTCGGCTTCCTTTCTGGGCAATGTTTTCGTCGGTGGAATTCGTAGCTGTTTGTCAAAGTACATGGTGCTTTTTATTATTATCATTTATTAATTATTTTCTGGTTTGATGACAAAGCGGTGCACTTTGATCTCCTTGTCAATGTTGACAAAAATGCCTCAGTGTGAAACTGTCATGTTATATATCGCACACCGTATTCGGAGTATGCATAAATCAGTTGTTCTCAAACGCTGCTCCCTTCCGCATTGGTGCCTCGAAAGCTGGGTGTTTAAGTGCACCACAGTATTTTAAAATTATAATTTAAGGTTTTAGAAAACTCATACTAATATTTGAGTGTTGAAAAAATGCTATCCGAAATTTATCTTATTTTATGTTATACACAAGAACGATTAATAAATCGAAGGGACAATAGTTTCTATATTCTTTTCAAATTTTAAAATATGCTTTTTTTTTATATATATATATAAAATTTCCGTACGAAGTTTGCCAGATTTTTAGAATTTGATCTCTAGCGCGTCACGAAATAAAAAAAACTTAAGAACCAACTAGTTTGAACCATTCATTCTCAGTTTTCGTATTAAATATTTTAATATTGCCCAACGGATGTGAATCCATTCAGCTATATCTGGGAATATATTCTTTGTTTACAGAGAATAAACAAATATTTTGGGGATTTTATATTCGTATATTTCACAGTTGATGTTTGTGATACTCTTATTTTATTTTGTTAGATTCGTGGGTCAAGGAAATAATGCTTTGCAACTAATATTAAACCTGCTTTTGCATTTATTCCACATCACTTTATGATCCTAGCTCTGAACCTATATCCAAATTTGCTGACTCAGACCACCAATGGTTACAAACGCAAATGACAAACTATAGGCTGTTTCTTAAAATTATTCGTAAGGTACACACTTTTGGAAATTAGCAGCCAAATATCTCTCAACGCATGGCCTGCGTTTTCACTCAACGAGTGAGCCATGCGCCTTCATTTTGGAAGGATATTGAAGAGCTGTGGGCCCTTGAAACTCAAGCTGTTGTAGTATCTGGTCCTGTATTTTGATAGCGATGTTGAGATCTTTTACATTATGAAGTAGCGCATATTTTTTGCTGAATATCTTTTTAAACATAGCTTTGTTAAATTTTGCATGCAAATTGCGCTTGGAAGTTTTTATTTTTTTAATTATGATAATTATTTGATCACCAGTTTGTCACGAAGTCACTGAATTTAGAAATGCTGGAACGAGAGAAGTAGAACGAAACCAGCCATGCAAGTAATAAGAGGCAAATGAAAATGATAAGATATACACGCTTTTATAACATTTTAGTTTTTTTGTACTTATCATTTTTATTCTTTTTTTTTTTTGTTTCAATCATTTGACAGCTGCCATGCTGGAGCATCACCTTGAAGTGTTTTAGTCGAACAAATCGACTACAGGGCTTATTTTTTTAAAGCCAAGTACTTATTCTATCAGCCGCTTTTCCGAACCGCTAAGTTACGGAGATATAAACACACCAACACCGTATATATATATATATATATATATATATATATATATATATATATATATACATACATATATAATGGGCTTCTTTCAGTTTTCATCTACCTTGTCCAAGGTGTCACACTGTGGGACTGAACCTAGAAACATGTGGTTGGGAAGCAAGCTACTTACCACACAGCCACGCCTGCTTATATAAATTGTTTTAATCTTTGTTTTATTTCCCAGTATATTATTTTTCTTTCTTTTTTTGTTATGTTTTTGTTAATGTCTTTTATCTTTTACTTCTTTCAGTCATTTGACTATGGCCATGCTGGGGCACCGTTCAGAAGAACATTTAATCGAATGAATCGACTCCAGTACTTACATTTTAAAGCCTGGTAATTATTCCATCTATTTCCCTATACCGAACTGCTAATTGCGGGACGTAAACACACCAACTCCGGTTGTCAAGCAGTGGTAGGGAGCGCGCTCACACATGTATGTATGTATGTATGTATGTATGTATGTATGTAACGCGGAATAGATTAAGCAGGGGACAATTGATGAAGAGAATGTTCTTTATGTTGCCTGTCTTGTTTCTCTGTTTCTTTCGTTCGAAAAAAAATGTTCGTTTTCTGTTTTTGTTTTTTTATGTTCTCGTTTCTCATTTAGCCTACGTTTTTTCTTTTTATGTCCTGTACCCATATATGCATGTATATATACATATATATATAATGTATGTATATATGCATACATCTATATACTATTTATATTATATACGATGAGCATCTTTAAGTTTCTTTCTGCTAAATCCACTCACAACGGTTTGGTCGGCCCGAGGCTGTAGTAGTAAATATTTGCTCAATGTATCACACAGTGGGGCTAAACACCGAACCATGTATTTGGGAAACAACTTTTATTACCACACAGCCAGCCTACGTGAGTGGCTGTGTGGTAAGTAGCTTGCTTACGAACCACATGGTTCCGGGTTCAGTCCCACTGCGTGGCACCTTGGGCGAATGTCTTCTACTATAGCCTCGGACCGACCAAAGCCTTGTGAGTGGATTTGGTAGACGGAAACTGAAAGAAGCCCGTCGTATATATATATATATAT
>NC_068982.1:172435683-172438600 GCF_001194135.2 Octopus bimaculoides | reverse complement strand
TGTGTGTGTGTGTGTGTGTGTGTGTGTGTGTGTGTGTGTGTGTGTGTGTGTGTGTGTGTGTGTGTGTACTCATGTCGGGGGACTTTCTCGAAGGGCCCGGGTTTTTTTACTTAGTTATTATTTCTCAGGGATGTTTGTTTAGAAATAGCTTAGCGAGGTGTTATCCTTCATCCGCGTTTATTGATCTTTACATAGTCATTCCTTTTATTGTTTTTCTTTGCTGGATTTTCCTCATTGTTGATTCTACTTATTCTCATGTAATGTATGTTTTCATTATGTTTATTGAAATGCATGGAGTCGGGAGTATATTTTCGTTGTAGCTGGGTATTTGCATTTTTTTTTTCTGTGGGTTTTCGTGCGGCTTTCACCCTCATTTTGGGTTTTGTATTATTCTTATTTTTCTTTTTTGTCCCCCACCATGGCTTTTGAGCTGAAATGCATAAAAGAAAAAAAGTTAAAAAAATACATCTGTATTTTGTTTTCTTCTGGTCAGTCGTCCTTATCTTATTACTTCCCTTGCGTTTAATGGCTCACCCGCTATACGTATATGCGTGTGATCGGGTGGTGTTCTGTGAATCTCCTTCTGCTCAGGAGCTAATGATCGGTTGCAATGTTTTTCCATTCATTGCTGTGTGAGAAGTCTTTTTTTTTCCTTTGTCTGTGGCAGCATCTTTGTTTGTTTATTTGTTTTATATCACCTGTGCATTGTTTCTAATGTACATTGGTCTCTATAGATATCTGAGATGATATTATTATCATTTACATTATTTACATTATTTACAATTGACGGATATTTGTCCTCTTCTTGTTTGTTGTTAACACAACGTTTCGGCTGATATATCCTCCAGCCTTTATCAGGTGTCTTGGGGAAATTTCGAACCTGGGTTCTCATTCCTAAGGTATTTTTTATGTCGTCGTCGTCGTTGTTGTTGTTGTTATTATTATTATTATTATTATTATTATTATTATTATTATTATTATTATTATTATTATTTATTATTATTATTGAGTGAGAGAGCAGTGCATGCCATCAGAGTGACACTGAGGTAAAATATACGAAGCCCAGTATACCCATCATGACTACCCTCTGATAAGGGTACACCAGGCACATGCATTACAACCATATGTGCGCGACATGGTGGTCTCATATCAAGATAAACAGCACATGGCCTTGCTGGTGGGGTCCAGTTAGAATTTTCTTCAAGTCGAGTAGCCCATCCCGCTCAAAAGGTCCCTGAATAAGGTTTGTTTAAGGATGTTGAGCAAAACACCCATGTTTCCAAAGGTGAATTATTCAAACCCCAAAGATTTCCTCTCAACACATGGCTATGATGCTCCCCCACTACTTCTGCTCGTGATCAGAGATGCACATATCGTCAGCCACCAAGGGACATGCTCAACTGGTTACGGTCAAACAACTGACAAGCAAATCTGTGGTATTAAGTAGAACATTTGCTGTAGCCCATCGTTTTATACCAAAACAAAACAATGTACATGAGAACTCTTCCAATAATAATAATAATAATAATAATAATAATAATAATAATAATAATTATTATTATTATTATCATTATTATTAAAGGGGAATGTCTTCAAGCGCTCAGAGCCCTCAGTCGATCGGACACTGCGATAGGTGGAACGTCCACTTCAGCTTTTTATAGAGGATTAGTGAAGGAAAAGTGGGGAGACCTTGGGCGTTGAAGAAAATGAACTAGCTGCTCTTTTCTGGAGAACTTTCGGCACGAGACCGATGGATAATTTCCAAAAATCTCTGGCATGACAGTGCTACTGTGAAGCTTTGCTTGTTCGAGATAAATTTTATAGGCACGGTAGTGCTGTCAGTCGAGCATGTCCGAGATGCACGCAGGACGACGAGACGGTCCTGCATTACATCGACCCAAGTGTGTAACTGGTACTTATTTAATCGTTCCCGAAAGGATGAAAGGCAAAGTCGACCTAGTCGGAATTTGAACTCAGAACGCAGCGATGGGCGATATACCGCTAAGCATTTAGTTTGGTGTGCTAACGATTCTGCTAGCTCACCGCCTTAATAATAATAATAATAATAAATTCTACTATAGGCACAAGGCTTGAAATTTTGGGGAAGGCGATAGTCCATTACATCGACCCCAGTACTCAATTGGTACTTATTTTATCGATTCCGAAAGGATGAAAGACAAAGTCGACCTCGGCGGAATTTATACCCAGAATGTGAAGACAGACGAAATGCCTCTAAGCATTTCACCTAGCATGCTAACAATTTTGCTAGCTCACAGCCTTCGAATAATAATAATAATAATAATAATAATAATAATAATAATAATAATAAAAGAAAAAAGGTAAGAAACAACCAGTATGTATGTTTATTATTGATATAATGACCTTCCCGAAGTACAACAAAATTTCATTCAACACACAAGCTCTCAACAAGAATCCTGATAGCCAAATACAAAATCAACATGAGAATCTATAAAATAAGGAACCTCGTCCAGGTTCAGTCCCACTGCGTGACATCTTGGGCAAGTGTCTTCTAATACTGTTCTAGGGCGACCAAAACCTTGTGAATGGATTTGGTAGACGGAAAATGAAAGAAGCCTGTCGTGTATTTATATATATGTATGCGCGTGCGTGTGCGTTTGTGTGTGTGTGTGTGCGTGTGTGTGTGTGTGTGTGCGTGCGTGTGTGTGTAAGTGTGTGCGTTGTTTGCCTGTGTGTGTTTGTCTGTGTTTGACCGCCAAAAAAAAAAAAAAGCGAGCAAAAAGAATATACGAAAAAATGTCCTTGACGTCAATATGTTGTACTTCAGCATGGCCGCAGTCCAATGAGTGAAACAAGTGAAAGATATAAGTTTTATTATTAGGTCCTTTAATTCTAAGTTGTAGTGTTCTGACATTTACTATCCATCTAAATTTATTAA
>NC_068982.1:172431560-172434696 GCF_001194135.2 Octopus bimaculoides | reverse complement strand
AAAAAAAAGAACCTAGGCCAGTGTTTTTCTTTATCCTTACCTATCTGCATTCTTTCCATAGGGGTTGGTTGCATTATTGGTCTTCCATTGCACTACTAGTTTTCTTTAGTTAAGTATATTTTTACCTACACAAGGGCAATACAGTATTTCGGTAGACAAAACAATCCTTGTGGAGTAAACCAACACAAGGAAAGATTAAAATATTTTTCATGATTACTTCAGTAATAAATTATATTTTTCCTTCTCATCTTAAGGGTATTAAATGGAATTAAAGTTCAGAAATAGAAAAAATATAATTGAGGGATTTTGTTCTGGGTGGGTTTTGCCCTAGATGGGTTTTGTCTGGACCCTAAACAAATCGACCCCACAACTTATTTTAAGTCTGGTACTTATTTTCTCAATCTTTATTTTTGAACCACTAATTGACGGGGATGTAAATACACCAACACCAGTTGTCGATCGATGATTTAGGAAAGGATGGTGGGACAAAATACAAACACATGCATATAATTACGACGAGCTTCTATACAGTTTCCGTCTACCAAATTCACTCACAAGGCACTGGTCAGTGCAGCCTATCATAGAAGATACTTACACAAGGTACCACGCAGTGGGATTGAACACCCAAAACCACGATGTTGTAAAACGAGCTTCTTAATAACACAACCACACCTGTGTCTAATTTATTCAGAAAGCAGGATTTATTAATTTCATTGCAATCACAACATTGCCATCTCGAGCAACACCTGCTCTTATTAAATCCCATTAATCACCTATACCTTGTAGCCTTCTCCATCTTCATATCGTATTTTCTTAAGAATTTATGATTTTATGCATTTATTTCAATGGTATTCGTATTTGATTATAAAGCAGGCACAATGTTTTAAGGAGAGATGTAGAAATATCGTTGCCTTGCCTTACAGATGAAATTTTCCTTTTGCGAGCAGAATCCACATAAAGATGCTACCTGTCGCCCGATGAAGCGGATGTCCGAAACTTGAGTATAAGCTCATTGAAACACAGTATAGATGAATATTTACCAGAACGGATCCTTTTTCGCAGACTTGCATTCACACTTGTGTTATATCATTCACTTACACACTCACACAGATTTTTAGTCGATACATTGGACTAAAAGTTATTCAAGGCGGTGCCACAGCATGGTCGCAGTCGAATGACTGAAACAAATAAAAGATACCTATATATCTTAATATATAAAATCCGTTCTGTCTAATCTGTCTGTCTGTTTGTGCGCTTATAACTCGAGTATTGTTCATCCGATCGCGCTGAAATTTTAAACATGGATACATGAGAGACTTGGGCGTTCCATAATCTTAAAAGATTTTCAAAATCGTTAGTTTCTAAATGAGAATCGCTATTTTTATAACCTTTAATGGCCTGTTTGTTCCGCCATTTAAACAACCAGTTGCTCACACAGCCGGCACATGCCATTTCGCTAGCAACAAGGGGAGTACAGGATGACAGTCAGCCAAAACCGTCACTATGCTGTCTCTCTTCTTTCCTCGCTCTGTGGGGTTAATAATCTTAATCTTTAGTTACAGTTTCTCATTCAAACTACATAATAGGTAGAGTTGTCGGGTGTTTTGAGGGAGATTTGGCTGCTCTTTCTACCAGGTCTAGCTACCATGTAGAGGTCTACCTCATTGATATTATATATTCCTTATGCTTTCCAGAACCGAGATACAGATTTTGCCGTATGGGGTATCAAAACATTCAGTACTATTTTGGCTACAAATTAAACAAATTAATTTTCATTCACATATTTGCATTTCAAAAGTTTAGCATAATGTTTTCCATAAATCAATTATCGTAAAAATTTTATACAATTACGTCACATTTTCTATATGTGTGTGTACCTTAAAAGACGTCAATCATCACGACACACACCTTCACTCATTCACTCTATCTCTCTTTCTCACCCACTTTCTCTCTCACATACACACGCGCAAGCACGCACGCACGCGCACACACACACACACACGTCCATTTCACATAGACGTACATACGTCATTCACTTTCTTTCTCTGTTCTTTTCACTTTATCTTCTTTCAATTTCTGCTCTCTTGAAATAAAATTTTTACGAATACAACTACTTACAAAAATAGGGATTAATGTATTTCATTCTATGCTCATAATTTTTTGTTTACAATATTGGGAAAAGTATGCCACCAAAGAAAAGACGTAATCTCTCCAGAAACAAGTATAAAGCAAGGAGGATTGTAGCAAACCGAAGGCGAGAGGCTGAAGAGAGAAGCTAGATGAGATATTCTCAAGATCAGCAAATGCTGGATCATTAAATCAATGTTTTAATTATTAGATAGAAGTCCAATAGAATAGCTCTCAGTAACAGACTACGTACAAATTCGTTCTTCATAATTCTTGAAGCTGTTTTCAGATATGATCCATCCCATTCTTATAAAAATGATAACTCTGTCCAAATTGGTGTGCTAAACACAAATTGTCTTTTCTGTAGAACTTTAAAATTTTCAAATGAAACAAATGGTATGTTCTGCTCAGGCGATCAGGTAACATTGCCAGCACTACCAGTTCTTTCTCAACCTCTTATGGATCTTCTAGAAGGCATTTCCATCCAGTTAAGGGATTTTCTGCACAATAACAGACAATACAACTCTGCAAATAACATCGTTTGGTGCATCTAAGAAGATATATAAACATGAATTTACGACAACGTCAAAGTTCAAGGGCACCTCATTGGTTCCCTGTTACCCACAAATGAACAACCACAGTTCCTCCAAATTTACTTTATGAGTGATGTAGACACTAAACTCGAAGGAGGTGTCAACATTTCAGATGATGGGTCGTGTTAGATACAGCGCCGACTGCTGCAAAAGAGACTATATACGCTGACAGCTTCTCGGTGCGCTCATAAATCACATAACCCCCACAGGTTAGGGCCTGAAATACTCCAAACAGACGCATAGCATGTTGCTTAATCGAATTAGCCCATCATTTACTCCACAAATGTTTTGTTGTCAATGCAGCACTTTCCCATATCACCTGTTTCAACACAACTGTTACATATTATATACAAACTATGCCATTTTAATCCCGAGCAACGCCGGATGTCTCTGCTAGTGTATATATATATATATAT
>NC_068982.1:172428072-172429161 GCF_001194135.2 Octopus bimaculoides | reverse complement strand
AGAATCGCGGTTTCGATTCCCAGACCTGGCGTTGTCAGTGTTTATTGAGCGAAAACACCTAAAGCTCCACGAGGCTCCGGCAGGGGATAGTGGCGAACCCTGCTGTACTCTTCCACCACAACTTTCTCTTACTTCTTGTTTCTGTTGTGCCTGTAATTCAAAGGGTCAACCTTGTCACACCGTGTGTCATGCTGAATATCCCCGAGAACTACGTTAAGGGTACACGTGTCTGTGGAGTGCTCACCCACTTGCACGTTAATTTCACGAGTAGGCTGTTCCGTTGATCGGATCAACTGGAACCCTCGACGTCGTAAGCGACGGAGTGCCAACAACAACGACATTTACTGATTTTAACAGACATTGCACCAACATTCTAGTATATTATGAATGAGAATATCCTCTATACCTCACTAACTTACTATATAGTTGCAGTAGAGCTGTGCTCCTTCCCTAGACGTCTATCTGTGGTTATTAATCAGAGTTAAACATTTCCAAGAGCCTTTTCAATTCTCATGTCACACATATGATGATTTAATCAATCTGTGGATACACTTAACGTTTTAAAGATTGGTAGAGCTTACAAAGAGGTAATGGAGACAACAAGGACTGTTAGAATCGATGTTAACATTCCGCCTTCCCGTTTTCATTTTGAGTTGAGGTAGTCCATATCACCAATGATGTGAAAATGTGTGGTGTTTGTTAGTAATTTTCAGGCTTTAACATCAATGGTCCAGATTACACCTAAATCGGTCAAACGTTGGTATGATTAGCGGTAGAAAAAAAACAATACACACTTCGGTGTACTCATTGTATGGTAAGACATCTGAACATCCTTATCTATTATTTTTGACTTATTTCAGTCATTTGACTGCGGCCATGCAGGAACATCACTTTGAAGGGTTTTAGTGAGACAAATCAAATCCTGAACTTATTTTCTTAAAACCTGGTACTTAATCCATGTTCATGTCCCCGCTAAGAGACGGGGACATGAACGCACAAACAGTGATTGTCAAGTGGCGGTGGGGGACAAACACAGACACACACACAGACACACACACACACACACACACACACACACACACACACACA
>NC_068982.1:172426707-172427665 GCF_001194135.2 Octopus bimaculoides | reverse complement strand
GGGTTAGGGTTAGGGTTAGGGTTAGGGTTATGAGTGAGGTTATGGGAAAAATATACACACACAGATACGCACAGCGTAATTTATTATATAAACAATATATGCGTATAAATTACGATTAAAACCGGATGAAATATGTCACAGGGAATAACATTTTTATGACCGGCCAGTACTGACTGTATTCAGCTGAATAGATGTCAGTGATTGTTGAAATTACAGAAATACGACAACTTTAACATGAAATAACTTGCGATGTACAATTTTTTGTTAAGAAGGCTAAGAGAAAAAGTTGTTTTGTATGACACATTCTACCAGTGTCCCAAGTTTGAAAGTGTTTCGTTAAGAAAACAAGTGTTGCCCGTCAAATCACAAAGATCCCATACACATTTATATGCATATACGACGGGCCTCTTTCAGTTTCCGTCTACCAAATCAATTCACGAGGCTTCGGTCGGCCCGAGGCTATAGCAGATGACGACACTTGCTCAAGGTGCCACACAGTAGGACTGAACTCAAAGCCATGTGGTTTGGAAGCAAGCTTTTTACCACAGACAAACTCTTTTTTTTCTCTTTTACTCAAGTGTTAATCTCTGATTACTTCGTTCCTAAGCCAAGCCATCGCAGGATAGCTTGTCATCCCATTTCTAGGTACCTGAACATGTTAGTTAAATAATGGAAGCATTGCCATCATTCATAGAAAGAAATGTTACTAGACTGCCTAGTAGTTTTTTTTTTTCTTTCTCTTCTTTCCTTTTCTCGATTTACAATCATGTAGGAACATTTATCTTGGTCGAACACCATTTTTATATCCGTCGAAGAGGTCGAATCATGTCAGGAATCGTCTTCTTCATATTTATATTTTTGGCAGATACTTTCAAGTCATGTTCATATATGCCTCCTATCTAATTTTATTCGACATCCTTGTCCTGCCTGCCTGCCTGCCTGCCTGCCTGCCTGCCTG
>NC_068982.1:172424892-172425943 GCF_001194135.2 Octopus bimaculoides | reverse complement strand
GCCACCACCGCCGCCGCCGCCGCCATCATTACCACCAACACCACTACCGCCGCCGCCGCCATCATTACCACCACCAATCTTGACCGTCAACTTTTTCTTAAGCCTCCACACTTGTCCCTTTATAGTTATCACCACTAAAATCCACCATCAGGCATCTGCGCCTTCACTGCCAGCGATTCCACCACCAATACACACAGAGCAGTGCTTCCAGCCCCTACCTCCACGACCAATAGAGACCACCACCAATCACCACCAACCACCACCACCAACCACCAACCATCAAACACCAGCGCCACCATTACCGTTAACGCTATGAACAATAACACAGAGATGTCTACCAACTCGGAATATACATACCTTCACACATCTCCGTGTCAACACGACACAAGATCAAAGACTAAGACACGATGTCACTATAGGCTCATACTCATCTCTGAGCTTATCTCTTTTCCTCCCCCTCCTTCCCTATCTCTCTCTCTCTCACACACACATTCTCTGGCTCTTTCTCCCTCCCTCTCCCCGCTTCCTTTCCATCCCTCTCTTTCCCCCCCCATTCTCTTTCTATCTCTGTCTCTCATACATATTCATACGCATACATGCATATCATTGCACGTACTCACGGCTTGCTCCCACAAACACAAAAACTCTTTTTTCTACAGGCACACGCAGTTGCACACACATACACACACAGACTCTCTCTGTCTCTCTCTCTCACACACACACATACACACACTCTGTGGCACATTCTCCACTTTACTCTTTGTTTACACGTCCCTTTTCTCTCCCTCTGTCTCCTTTCCCCTGTGTCTCCTTCTCTCCCTCTTTCTTCTACTATTGCATTACATTCTTAAACAAACACACATACATACATACATACATACACATAACACATAGATGCATACATACACATATACATACAGAAACATACAAACAATATATGAGTATATGCATATATATGTACATGTATGTATATACGTTCATCCACATGTACATATAGATACATAACTGGGTACATGACGTGGCAAAAGAACAAGGACAAAATGGTAAACAA
>NC_068982.1:172421777-172424750 GCF_001194135.2 Octopus bimaculoides | reverse complement strand
ATAATACATATATACATACACATATACATATACATATACATATATATATACATATATATATATACATATATACATACATTCATACGCATATAATACATATACATACATACACATACACATATACATATATATACATACACATACATTTATACGTATATAATACATATACATACATACACATACACATATGCATATATACACACACATACACACACAATCTCAGGCACATACACATATTCTCTCACTTTGTCTCACTGTCTCTCTATCCCAAGGTACACACAATACACACACACACACACACACACATACACATCCGGTTCTTCCCTTTCCTTTTGTCTATCTCCCTCTATCAATTCTCTTTCAATCTCTCTCACATTCTCTTTCTCTCTCTTTGTAACTGTCTGTCTGTATCTTTCTGTCTGTCTCTTTCTCACTGTATCTGTCCGTCCGTCTGTCTGTCTTTGTCTCGTTGTCTTTGTCTCTCTGTCTCTCTCTCTCTCTCTCCTTCTCTATCTTTGTAACTGTCTGCCTCTGAATTTTTCTGTCTGTCTTTTTCTGATTCTGTCCGTCTGTCTGTCTGTCTGTGTCTATTAACCTCTGTTTATCTGTTTGTCTGTGTCTCTCTCTTTGTAACTGTCTGTCTCTCTCTCTGAATCTTCCTGTCTGTCACTCTCTGTATCTGTCCGTCAGTCTGTGTTTCTTTGTCTATCTGTCTGTCTGTCTGACTCCCCCCTCTCTCTCTCTCTCTCTCATTCTCTCCCCCCCTCTCTCTCTCTCCATCTCTTTCCATCATCCCAGTAATTTTATTTAAACACCAGAGGAACAAATCTGCAAGAAACTCAGCAGATCATGATTCCTGCCTGAGAGAGTCTCTGACACTAGCGTAAACATATGTACACGTATATAGGCACGCGCACACACACATGCACACACACACACACACACACACACACACACACACACACACACACACACACACACACACACACAAACACACACTACATGTACACGTACTTACACCTCGGCACATATACATGTACACATTAAATAAAAGCTAAACACACACACACACACACACACACACACACACACACACACACACATACACACACTGGCACATTCAGGTATCTATATACACACACACGCGTATGTGTTGTGTATGCGCATGCATATAAAACAAAAACATAGACACGCGCGTGCGCGAACACATATGCATAAAGCAAATACAAACAAGACAAAAAGAAACAGCAAAAGTACAAAGGTGTTCACGGTTAATATTATCAGGTTGATGTTGAAGGGAGAATGGAAAGAGTTAGGTTCGGAAACAGTTCTTCTTCGGATACTAGAGGAAATCTCTGATAATGTGTGGATGTTTTCTATACATGGGTTCCGTGTTATATAGTGATAAAACATACTTTGGATGAAGCAGAGCTGAATACAAAACACAGTCAAGAAAAAAATATTCTATATCAAACGTGACAAATACATGGTTCTCTTAGTTAGCTCCTCGGACTAAGGGTATATCTGCACGCAATACACACACACACACACATACATACATGCCTGGATGAAAATGTACAAACTGTCGTAATCTGTAATCCTTTTAGATAGACTAAAGGACAATTCATTTTAGGTACAATAAATCTTTTTACCCTACATTCCTACCGGTTTCCACTCTAAGAAATTTTCAGTTGAGATTGAGAAAAAGAGGGTAAACAGTACTGACTATGGGAGACCGGCAGGCAATGGCAGACAGATAGAATAGTAAGAAACCGGAAAGGCATATGCGTTAATGTGTATGAATGAGTGCATGCCTGTCTGTCTGTCTGTCTGTCTGTCTGTCTGTCTGTATGTATGTATGTATGTATATATGTATTCATGTCTGTCGGTGCGTACGTATGTATATTTGTGTGTTTATGTATGTAATATGTACGTACGCATGTATGTTTTATGTATTCATGTATGCATGTATGCGTGTATGTATATATGTACTTTTTATTTAATTTCTTAAAGGAATTCAATCCGGTCGCTAACAGAGCAGCAAGACTTTTTGAGTGAAGAGAGTTCTGGACGCTTCTAAATATGTGGTTCAGTTCGTATGTTGCTTGAACTGTCGATGCACACACCCATGTATGTGCATTTACACTGAGTTCTAGAGCTTGTATTTTGTTGGTAAGTACATTGGGGGACAATCTGATTGAAGTAAATTGAAGTAAACGCTGTGATTAATTGTTGGTAGTTCATTTCCTAAAACTATGTATTGAGTTCTTTATTATTATTTTTTTTCAACTGCGTACACAATCATCGTTCGTATTTTTATTTGTCAATGTCGAGCACTTCATGCAATTTCGATGATTCTAGCAAAAGCAGCTCCATTCCCTGCAAAGTATATTTTCAGAAATACCTCATCCTCCAGGCAGAAGATTTTATCAAGAAAATACAATGGAAGACCTAATTCTTAGATTAAAAAAAAAAAAAACGACATCACCCAAAACATGGCCAAATATATACTCTTGAAATTATATAAACGACTTCTTGTCAACATTTCACCGGGACATTTTGAAACGGAACAGTTCAACATGATGAAAAAATAAAAATAAGTTATAAAAGGTGCTTTAATATTCTCTAAGAGACTTTTAAAATCTATCCAAAACTCTTTAAAAGCTCTAAGAACAATTGACTCCTTTAGACAAATATATGAAACAGATTGTGCTGCACTGTTTTATGTAAATGGGTTCGTGTTATATAGTGATAAATCATATTTTGGATAAAGCAGAGCTTAATACAAAACGCAGACAAGAAAAAATACTTTATATCAAACGTGGCAAGTAGTAGTTTCTCTTGGTTAGCTCCTCGGACTAATGTATATCTATACACACACACGATTACGCACGTACATATCCATCTGTGTGTGTATATGTGTATACATATGAATTTACAAACTACTCTCTCTGTATATATATATATATATAT
>NC_068982.1:172414904-172417404 GCF_001194135.2 Octopus bimaculoides | reverse complement strand
AGAAAGAACATCCACGGCTATTTTGCTAAGTTATTTCACTTTCATTTAAAAAATCTATATTTCTTTATTATTATATTTAGCATAAGCCTTCTTTCCACCGTCCGCCCATTGATGCATTTATCAATGCAGATTGATAGATAAGTATCAACGCAGATTGATAGATAAGTAGATCGACAAAAAAGTTAACCAATAAAATGTTATTTCCTTGTCAGTCACAATAAGATATTTGATGTTTAAAATTTCCCTGTGCTACACACTTATATTTCTCCCTCCCCTTCTCTCTACTTTTTGCTTCGACAAACTTTTGAACCATGTAATTCCCCTATTCACGTCGTTATAATTTCTCTCTATTTCTCTTCATCTCTCACTTCTACTAACCACGTGACAGCGTAATGCATCACCTGGCATGGTGTCACTAATCTCTCTCTCTCTCTCTCTTTATTTGCTTCTCGCTCTTAATGTAACTGCCCCCTTCCATCTCATCTCTCTATCTGAATTTCTATAAATGCACCACCAGAACATCACCCCACTGCTAAACATTGTATTTGTAACTCTCTCTATATATATACTTTTCACTTCAATAAACTTTTTAACCTCGTAATAACTATTGCTTTTCCCCTAGCTCGGGTCGTTAACACTTCCCTCTCTTTATTTTTCTCTCGCTCTTCGCCTCTACCTTCAACTAACCCTGTGACAGCTTAACGCATTTGGCCTTAGCATATCAATATATAGATAATTTCTCATATACATACAAGGCTAGCAATTTTTAGAAAAGCGCGGTAGTGGATACCATTGACCTCAATACTCGATTGATTGTTTCTTCATTTTATCGACTCCGGAGCACTGCGTTGATTTGAAGTGAGAATGTTAAAACCAGAACAATTGCCGCAAGATATTTTCCTAACGATTCTTCCAATCCACTATCTAATAATAATAATAATAATAATAATAATAATAATAATACCAGGCTAACGTGTTTCAAAATGGTTCTGACCCTAAATGCAAATTCTGCGAAACATTTGACAAACAATAGACCATTTCGTCTCGGGATGTCCTGTGCTGACACCAAACGAATATAAAAATCGTCACAATAGGGTAGGATAGTATTTACATAGGAAGATATGTAAACACTACAAAATCTGTACTCCTGCTAACTGGTATGAATATCATCATGAGCCAGTCGTTGAAGGTAAAAATGTCACTATCCTCTGGAATTTTCCAGTCAACACTGACAGAACAATCCAGGCTAATCGACCAGACATAATTATTAAAGACAAGGAAGAAAAGACTAGTAGATGTAAATGTTCCCACTGATGAAAATATATCTGAAAAGAAATTTGACAAACTAAGTAAATACAAGGACCTGGACCTGGAAATTGAAATACAAAAGATGTGGCATCTTAAAGTGAGAACTGTTCCTGTTATTGTGGGTGGCCTCGGTATGATTAAAAAGGATGTCAGAAACATCTAGATAAGATCCCAGGAGAACCATGTCTCAGAGAAATTCAAAAGAAAAAAACCCAATCAAGTTAAATGTCTGTGTTGTATTTCGCTACTGTCCCTGCCACTCCCTCTTCTCAAGCTTTCAGTCATACTGCAATATCTCTTATCCTTTACTCGCTCTAGGACGCTGGGTGTGTCACGGAAAGTGACTGTAACAAACGTGCAGATTAAAAGTGAATAATAATAATAATAATAATAATAATAATAATAATGATAATAATAATAATAATGATGATGATGATTTCAATTTTTTGGCACAAGGTCAGCAATTTCAGGTGATGGGGAAAAGTCTATTGCATCGACCCCAGTGCCCAACCGATTCTTATTTTATCGACCCTAAAAGGATGAAATGCAAAGTCGACCCCGACGGCGTTTGAACTCAGAGCTTAAAGTCGGACGAAATGCCGCTAAGCATTTTTCCCGACGTGCAAACGATTCTGCCAGATCGTATATGTGTGTGTGTGACTGTGTATGTGTGTGTGTGACTGTGTATGTGTGTGTGTGTGACTGTGTATGTGTGTTGATGATCATCATGACGAAGTAGTAAAAGATTTTTTTCGTTTTTTCCATTTGGTGGGGTGTGAAGAAAATAAAAGAAATGATTCATATCGAAAAACAAATGAAAAAGAACATTTGAAAATGCAATTTTTGACTATGCAACTGTTACAGACTCCCACCTCACCATCATCACCACAAGTAACAACAACAATAATAATAATAATAGCATCAAAAGCAAGAACAGCAAATAATAAAAATGAAATACCATTGCTGCAATCCGATGTTAGCACATGAGAAAAAGAAGACAGTCAGAAACGAACAGACAATAATATCTGATTGAAAGACGTCATTCGTGATGACTATAATGGTGACTAAGAGGACGAAGATGCTAACGGTGGTGGTGGCTTTGATGATGATGATGATGATGATGATGACGATGACGATGATGATGATGGTGGTGGTGGTGGTGGTGGTGGTTGTGATTACGGAAGTGATGATG
>NC_068982.1:172412373-172413983 GCF_001194135.2 Octopus bimaculoides | reverse complement strand
CACATATACACATATATTCGTACAAAAAAAAATACATAGACAAGAGACGGGAATAATGGCAGAAGAAATGTAGAGGGAAAATGATCGATAGCTACAGTAAACTAAGACAAATAGATCGAAAGTTAGATAGATAGATAGACAGACAGAAAGGGAGAGAACTACAGGGGGGGGGGAGAAAAGGATAGGAAGATGTATATAGAAATGCAGAGGAGAGAGAAACAAAATGAAAGAACAATGGAGCAGTAAAGAAAAGAAAAGAAAAAAGAATATTGGTTGAGATGTAAGATGGAAATATTTCTCCTTTAGTCAGCAAATATCGATATTGTAACGTGCCAAATAATAGCAGACAGATGGGCTGGAAGGGAAGTCAATGTTGCTGATTCTGCAACTGTTGCTTTGTGAGTGTGTGAGTGTATCTATGCACATGCACGCGCAAATACATGCACACGCGCATGCACGTGCGCACGCACACACACGCCTGTAATGCACACTTTCGTTTTTGTATTTTTTTAAATATTTTGTGTCCGTTGTTTAGTTCGGATTCTACTTCTCATCTTCTCATCTCTTCATCTCCTCCTCATCTCTTCTTCTTCTTGTTCTTCTTCTTGTTCTTGTTCTTCTTGTTCTTCTTTTTCTTCTTCTTCTTCTACTTCTTCTTCTTCTTCTTCTTCTTCTTCTTCTTCTTCTTTTTCTTCTTCTCCTCCTCCTCCTCCTCCTCCTCCTTCTTCTTCTTCTTCTTTTCCTGTTTCTTCTTCTTCTTCTTCTTCTTCTTCTTCTTCTTCTTCTGTTTCTTCTTCTTCTTCTTCTTCTTCTTCTTCTTCTTCTTCTTCTGTTTCTTCTTCTTCTTCTTCTTCTTCTTCTTCTTCTTCTTCTTCTTCTTCTTCTTCTTCTTCTTCTTCTTCTTCTTCTTCTTCTTCTTCGTCTCCCTGTTTTTCATCAACAGGCTACTTTTTCTATGAAAATCGAGCATTTATTCGATGTTTTAGGAAGAGTTTTCGGGTAAAGCAGCGCCCATAATCTCTGCAGCACTACCGAAACAGATTTGGTTGGAGGAATGAGAGACGAAACCACTTCCCATGGTTAGCCAGAGGTGTGGTCAGAATATCTGCAATAGAATGGAATCAGCTAAATGCACTTGAACGCTATCATTGTGATTTTAAGCTGGGAGACGGATAAAGTGTACTCACATGTACTGTAACCTAACTTCATCCGAATCAGATTCATCAGTCCGAAAGTTCTTGTAAAGTGCCAAGTGTTACTCATGTTATATCTATCTATCTGTATTTTTTTGTAAATACCCCAAACGTTTTGCGATGTTTTTTTTTTCATCGCTGTCCCCACTTTTGTTTTTTTTTCTGCTTTGTTTTCGCCCCCCCTCGAAAAGAAAAACTCTACATTTGTATTTTGTCCCTTCTGTGTTGAGCCCTGTGTGGCTAATAAAAGAAATGTATCTATATACATATATTTGACCGTTGACTGAACACTATTCAATTTTTTTTCTCCGTGTTTTTCTCCTTGTCTCCGTATTCTTTCTGTTGAAGAGCGTAGCTCGAAACGTCAAAGACTTTCCGTATTCCCGAGCGTCATACTAATATATACTTTTGTTATTT
>NC_068982.1:172409113-172409750 GCF_001194135.2 Octopus bimaculoides | reverse complement strand
TATCGACACACGACTGTGTCCTGTTTGCCAAGGGAATATATATATATATATATATTTGTGTGTGTGTGTGTGTGTGTATACATATGTGTCTATATATATATATATATATATATTCTTTTATTCTTTTACTTGTTTCAGTCATTAGATTGTGGCCATGCTGGAGCACCGCCCTACTCGAGCAAATCGACCCCAGGACTTATTTTTTGTAAGCCTAGTACTTATTCTATCGGTTACTTTTTGGTGAACCACTAAGTTACAGGGACGTAAAGACACCGGTATCGGTTGTCAAGCGATGTTGGGGAGACAAATCCAGACACGTAAACATACACACATACACACACAGACACACACACACACACACACACATACATGCATACACACACATATGTACGACAGGATTCTTTTCAGTTTCCGTTTACCAAATCCACTTACAAGGCTGGTTAGTGCAATGGGTAACACTGTCAAGCTACAGTTATGCACAGTTATATACTACAATAATCATGCCTTTAGAAGGACGAGAAAAATTTATATGAAATTATAAAATTAAGTATAAAATCTATATGAGATTTTATCAGCAGGCAATCAACCGGTTAAGGTTAAATTTAAATTAATCAATATATGTATATATATATGTATA
>NC_068982.1:172406315-172407373 GCF_001194135.2 Octopus bimaculoides | reverse complement strand
AATAGATATGGATGTGAATTGTGTTCTATGGAAGTGGGTGGGAAAACGAGAGGCTATATAATATAATAATGGTTTCAAATTTTGGGACCTGCAAGCAGCTTTTAAATTGAATGGGACGGGTGGGGGTGGATCGATTGTATCGCGTCCTTTACTTGACTACTACTTTGAAAGGATAAAAGCATTCGAACTCAAAACTTAAAGATGTACGAAATGCCGCCAAGTATGTTGTCCGGCGTGCTAACGGTTCTGCCAGCTCGTCACCTTAACTATATAATATAATGATTTCAAATTTTGGGGAAAAGGTCATCAATTTCGGAGAAGGGGGTAAGTCGATTGCATCAACTCCAGTACTGAACTGGTACTTATTTTATCGACCCTGAAAGGATGAAAGCAAAGAAAACCCCTGGCGGAATTTTAACTCAGAACGTAATTTTGTTCGGCGTGCTCACAATCCTGCCAGCTCGCCGCCTTTCTGTATAATATATAATAATTAATTGTGATTAGTTGTCAGTGTAGGCAATAAGATACCAAGTAACTTTATAAATCCTGGTTTATAGGAAAAGAAAAGAGTTGTCTTAAAACCCTAACTGGGACAGGTCAGCTGGAGGGTTGTGGAGTCAGGTAGAACAGAGTTTTGAGATGCAGACACACTATATAAAAAGTAAATGAAAAAGACAAATAATCACATAGAAAAGGAAGGTGTGACTGAATACTTGATGTATATCTGTTTAAAACCAGTGGTGTTGCAACTTGTTGGAATTTAAGTATTCCACGAGATAGCTATCCACTTATATATCGAAGTCTCTTCCGAATGTATTAGCTACTATTATGTCACCCGTTGGTCACCTAGAGGAATCCAGATTTAAACACTGGCTAGATAATATTTTAGGAAATATGTAAACTGTCAATACACACATGCATGCATACATACGTACATACATACATACATACATACATACATACATACATACATACATACATACGTACGTACGTACGTACGTACATGTTGGCACTCCGTCGCTTACGACGTCGAGGGTTCCAGTTGATCCGATCAACGG
>NC_068982.1:172404764-172406033 GCF_001194135.2 Octopus bimaculoides | reverse complement strand
TCAATAAACACTCACAACGCCCGGCCTGGTAATCGAAACCGCGATCCTATGACCGCGAGTCCGCTGCCCTAACCACTGGGCCATTGCACCTCCACGCATACATACATACATACATACATACATACATGCGTACGTATGTACGTACGTACATACATACACAAATCTGTGTGTGCACGCGCGTGTGTGTTTACGTAATTACTTGAATACAAACGTTCATACTTGAATATGTTTTTCTTTGGGATTTACGTAACATATTTTTCCTTTAGAGAATTCAAACCGTTCACTGATAAAGTGGCAAGGCTGTTTTTAAATTCAAGATAGCTCTTGGGATTTGTGCTTATTTGAATTGGTTGGTGCATACATATGTGTGTTTGTGCATGTGGATAAACTAGTACTCGTACTGTGGGTGTGCATGTCACTTTAGTACACAAGTGCTTATGCTTCAATTCTGGTTTTTTTTTTGTATGTGTATCTGTATGCATATGCCATATGTATTTGTAGTCGTGTGCGTGTGTTCATTCTTGGTACCTCAAAAGGCGAATCCTCGAAATGTTTTACAAATTTTTACCGTACCTCTAATCGATTGTAATTGGAGAATGCGAAACTGTTTGCTCTGTTATTATTCGAAAAAAGCCCTGTATTTCTCAGTTCGTATGCAAATCTGTTGTTACGTAGCTCAATTCACTTCTGATAATAAATAAAAAAGAAAATCTATAGCCTGGATATAAGTGATGTGAGTTTCTCATTCGTGCTCCTTTGAAGTTCTCCTTTTCTCCAGTTTTTGACGAGACATTCACATTCACCGGATAGCTGATCTCTACAGCTGTGCATGATTTTCCTCTTTGTTCCTAATACCAATATCTGTTCCCTTGTGCTTACACTAGGCTGCTGCTTTTATTGGAATGTTTCATTAGTATTCTTTATTTTTAAAGGTATGAATACGTTCTGGTTCTATGTGTATACGTATGTATATAAGCATATATGTACATACGTACATACATATCTAGGTACCTGTACCATAATGTATATAATTATGCTTTGATAAATGGAAATATTTCTTCACATTTAATGGTTTCATCCCGTCAACGTTAGTCAGGCGTACTTGTCAGCGAGTCTGATCCATCGGTATATATGTGTATACATATGTGTGTATGTATGTATACACACACACACACACACACACACACACACATATATATATATATGTATATATATATATAAACACATACACATACATACATGCACATATATATATATATATATATATAT
>NC_068982.1:172401320-172403385 GCF_001194135.2 Octopus bimaculoides | reverse complement strand
TGGTGGTGGTGGTGGTTGTAGTGGTGGTGGTGGTGGTGATGCTGGTAGTGGTGATGGTGGTGTTGGTGGTGGTTGAGGCGGTGGTGGTGGTAGTGGTGATGCTGGTAGTGGTGTTGGTGGTGTTGGTGGTGGTTGAGGCGGTGGTAGTGGTGGTAGTGGTGATGATGGTAGTGGTTGTGGTGGTGGTAGTGGTTGTAGTGTTGGTGGTTGTGGTTTTGGCGGTGGTGCTGGTTGTGGTTGTGGTGGTGACGGTTGTGATGGTGTGTTGTATATGCGTCACAATAGTGGTGATGACATGGGGTGTGGTGGCAGTGCTGATTACAGGACGGTGAAAGTAGTATCGCTTTGGATTGTGATGATGACGATGATGATGATGATGATGATGATGATGATAATGATAATGATGATGATGATGATGATGATGACGATGAGGGTGATGATGATGATGATGATGATGATGATGACGACGATGATGATGGTAATAATGATGATGATAAATCATTTAAATGATGATAAAGGTGGTGGCGATTGCAGAGTAGTGGTTGTAGTGCGAGAGTGGTATTTTATGACACTGCGTTCGTGGTAATGGAGGTAGTGTGGAGAAGTTGGTAGTAATGATGGTGAGAGTCGAGGCGGAGGAGTGTGGCAGTGGTGGTGATGGAGGTCATGGTA
This sequence comes from Octopus bimaculoides, assembly GCF_001194135.2. NCBI lineage: Eukaryota > Metazoa > Mollusca > Cephalopoda > Octopoda > Octopodidae > Octopus > Octopus bimaculoides. Next base: position 172,402,713 of record NC_068982.1, on the reverse strand, counting down.
ATGGAGGTGGTAGTGATGGTAAATGGTAGTGGTGGTGGTGGTGACGGTGCTGTGATGGCAGCGGCGGTAGTGGTAGTTGATGGCGATGGTGGTGATAGTGGTGGTGGCGGCAGTGGTGGCAGTAGCGGTGCTGCTGCTGATGATGATTCCACGGTGGCGATGTGTGTGTGTGTGTGTGTGTGGTGTTGGTTATTGCAGTTGCTTAACCCAAGCTCAACCCTAATCGAAATCAATGATAAAAAAATAAAACAGTTGTGAATGTTCCACCTGTATAAATGGCATAGTGTACCTACGACTTCATTATCCAATTTGTTATATTTTCTTAAAGATCGCTAGGTGTGTTTTGAGGATGATTTGGTTGCCATTTCTAGCAGATCGTGGTGATTAATGGTACTATAATAGAAGTTGTGGTGGAAGAGGTGGAAGTGGTGTTGAAGGGTAATAATCCTTCCTACTATAGGCACAAGGCCAACAATTTGAGGGGAGAGGCAAATCGATTACATCAATCCCAGTATTCAACTGGTACTTATTTTATCGACCATGAAAGGATTAAAGGCAAAGTCGACCTCGGCGGAATTTGAACTCCGAACGTAAAAACGGACGCAAATGCCGTTAAGCATTTCGTCCGGCGCGCTAACGTTTCTGCTAGCTTGCCGCCTCAGATTGCGTTTTGTAACATTAAATCCATTGATGATACCTAAGTTGCATTTAGACAATGGATCTCCTTCTACAGTGTCTACACAGTAATAATCAATTCGTAGAAAAGGCACAAGGCCTGAAATTTGTGGAGAGGGGTCTAGTCGATTACATCGATTACATCGATCCCAGTCACTGGTTCTTAATTTATCGACCCCCGAAACGATAAAAAGTAATGTCAACTTGGACGGAATTTCAACTCAGAACGTAAAGAGTCCTGCTTAAAAACACAACGCACCGCGGGGAATCGAATTCAAGACGTCACGCTTGTGAGCCGAATACCCTAACCAATGAGCCACGCGCCTTTATTCGCAATGTATAGAGCTGGAGCCATTTTTGTATCCGACGCATTCATCTATTCTGCCAGCTGACCACTTTAGATTTAGATTTAGGCACGAAACGTGTAAATTTAAGTGAAGAGGTGAAAAGACAAAATCGATTACTGTTATATTATTTTATCAACTTCGAAATGATGAAAAAATTGACCCGAGCACGATTTGAACTCAGAATTTAAAGATTCGGAAGAAATGTCAGAAAGCATCTTTTTTTTATTTATTTATTTTTTTTTTACGTCGCTCCAACGACTCTGCCGACTCGTCGTCTTTAATAGTTTCTGAGTTTGGCTAAAGATCAGCAATTTCGAGAGGAGGAAGTAGTCGATTTTATTGATCCCAGTACTTGACCGATAGTTTATTTT
>NC_068982.1:172397351-172398295 GCF_001194135.2 Octopus bimaculoides | reverse complement strand
TGGTGGTGGTGGTGGTGGTGGTGGTGGTAGTAGTAGTAGTAGTAGTAGTAGTAGTAGTAGTAACAGCAGTAGTAGTAGTACTAGTGGTAGTGGTAGTAGTAGTAATAGTAGTAGTAGTAGTAGTAGTAGTAACAGTAGTAGTAGTAGTAGTAGTAGTAGTACTAGTGGTAGTGGTAGTAGTAGTAGTAGTAGTAGTACCAGCAGCAGTTAAGTGAAGAAATTTATCTACCGACCATCAACCAAAAGAAATCCACCCTCTCTATTGCGTACATACAGTACACATACGCACACGCGCGTGCACGTGCGCATGTATGCACATATACACGCCTATACACACATACACTTGCACGCACGCACACATACAGACACACACGCATGTACACAGAAACTCAAATATTCACTCCTTTACACGTCATACACTCACGCCACTTATACATACATACATACATACATACACACGCGCGCACGTGCAAGCACACACACACACACACACACACACACACACACACACACACACACACTCACACATTTACATATGTACGCACACACACACACACATGTACAAAGAACCACACGTGTATCACTCCCCCACACTCAAACCACTTTACACTCACACACTCACACACTCACACATGTACGTAGTCCGAAAATTAAACACTTAACAAGACAGTAATCAAAGAAAAGAAAAACAAAACAACAAAATATACATCACATAAAAATACATTGTCTATCTATCTATCTATCTATCTATCTATCTATCTATCTATCTATCTATCTACATGTTGAGTGTGCTTGAGCGTGTGTGTGTGTGTGTGCGTGGATGTGTGTCTAACACGCGATACGACAGAGTGGCTATCCCGAGGTCCGTAATTATTTAATAAGGGTAGCGGAAGGTTGGATGTCAGCGACTAGTTCTTCCCAAATGTCATTTTAGCCAAGTCCAC
>NC_068982.1:172391152-172396232 GCF_001194135.2 Octopus bimaculoides | reverse complement strand
GAGTGGATTTGGTAGACGGAAACTGAAAAGAAGACCGTCGTATATATGTATGCATATATATGTATATGTGTGTGTGTTTGTGTGTCTGTGTTTGTCCCCCTAGCATTGCTTGACAACCGATGCTGGTGTGTTTATGTCCCCGTCACTTAGCGGTTCGGCAAAAGAGAACGATAGAATAAGTACTAGGCTTACAAAGAATAAGTCCTGGGGTCGATTTGCTCGACTAAAGGCGGTGCTCCAGCATGGCCGCAGTCAAATGACTGAAACAAATAAAAGAGTAAAAGAGTGCCAGATCTTCAGGGAGAACTAATACTCGGAGCTCTCCTAATATCCCTGCTCGGTTCTTCCGGGAATATGATGAACTTGTATCCGATGATTTCTCCGATTCTTTCTGCTGTTATTGTCTCACTGGTCTGAACTCTCTATGACGTGACTCTTAGGTGCTATTTGTTGCAAGTCAAGTAATCACATTGAGACTCCCATGCCTGTTCGTTCTCCTCTAGAAATAACACTTTACCAGATACAACCAAGCAGTAGTTCACTGTATGAGAATCTATTCGGTTCATCACAAAACCACTAGTCTACATTGCATGTGAGTGAACACACATACAATGTAGACATCTACTAACAAGCCTTCATCCATGAACATTCTCCAGTAAGCATACGACAGTCTTACCTTCCTCAACATTGCAGATACACAATCCCGGCATAGATAAAGTCAAAGGTTGTTGCGATTTACTGGGATTTAAACAAGTATTATTAACCAGGACAATTCATGATTCCCATTCGTATTTAACATTGCTTTATTCCGTACTGTGTTATTTATGATGAAAGAACAAACCAAGGTAACATCGAGTGAAATGTAATGAAGGAATCAACCGGCTAATGTTCATAGAACACCTTAAACTTTAGTCGAAAACCGAGAAAGATAAATTCTTTGATGTAGTGTGATAGAATTTTTAAGAGATATTAGGGTGTAATTTGGTATTAACAAGTGTACAATATTTAGAAATTTCCTGAGGAAAATGATTAAATCTCGTGAATCACATTTCACAAGTATTAAGACAATATGATCATTAAAAGGAATCATCATCATCATCATCATCATCATCATCATCATCAGCATCATCATCATCATCATATAACGTCCGTTTTCCATGCGGGCATGGATTGGACGGTCGGACTGCCTGCTAGAGAGCGGTTCGGTCTCTCTTTTCTGTTTCAGCATGGTTTCGACCGTTGGACCCCTTCCCCAACGCTAATCTCTTTGCTGAGTGTACAGCGTGTACAGAGTGTGCAGAGTGTACGAGTGCTTTTACGTGGCATAGGCACGGAAGCTTTTAGGGTGGCACCGGCACAGGCGCTTTTTGGTGGTGCAGCTACGGGCACTTACAGGTGGCACCGGCACGGGCGCATTTACGTGGCACCGGCGAAGGATATACTCTTTTACTCTTTTACTTGTTTCAGTCATTTGACTGCGGCCATGCTGGAGCACCGCCTTTAATCGAGCAAATCTACCCCAGGACTTATTCTTTGTAAGCCTAGTACTTATTCTATCGACCTTTCTCGACGAACCGCTAAGTTACAGGGACCTAAACACACCAGCATCGGTTGTCAAGCGATGTTGGAGGGCCAAACACAGACACACAAACATATACACACACATACCCATATGTATGTATATATATATATATATATATATATATATAAATATATACGACGGGCTTCTTTCAGATTCCGTCTACCAAATCCACTCACAAGGCTTTGGTCGGCTCGAGGCTATAGTAGAAGACACTTGCCCATAGTACCACATATTTGATTGGACGACGAGCTGATGGAATCGAAAGAACAACGATAGAGACAAATATAAGAAGAAGGTCAGGAAAGATCATAGAAATAAGACTAAACAGAATGAACGTCATTAAAGGAACCAACCTGTGAGTATTCCTTATTTTGAGACATTCTGCAGATTTTCTTTTTGCAGTGGCCAGAAAATGAATTGGATGGAATGGTTAGACGCACAAGAAGTATTTTTAACAATGCACAATAGGGTTACATTGACCAAGCAACATTAATAGAATGAGTACATATAGCAATATAAAGAAGACAGAGGGTTACTCAATGTAAAAGACACAGTACACTTAACAATTATAGAGCTGGAGAGGCATATAAAGGGAATGTGAGGAGGGTGGGGTGGAAGGGTCTTATATTTGCTGTCAGGAAGATTTATGGCGTTTGCACAGAAGCAGCAAAAAAAGATTACAATAAACAAAAAACAAAACAAGCTAAAAAGGAAATAATGATGTAAAACTTTGAAAAGAAAAAGTGTTACAAATTCTGTTTGTCAGGCAAACAGAAGACATAACAGCAGAAGAACAGTTGGCTTGACTGAAATCTGGAGGATTAAAGAAGGGGAACAAAATCCCCTGATTACAGTTGCGCAAGAACAAGCAATTAGATAAACCTTCCTGAAACAAAAATAGACAGACGCCAGCAAGATTGTAAGTGTCGGATATACAGAAAACTAGACACGAATATATCATGATGTGCGTGTGTGTGTGTGTGCGAACAGCTAGTTATATGAATACAGCAAGACGCAACACGTAGGATATAGAATAAAATCGTACAAGAAAAGGGAAAAGGTTCTCTGGGATATTAATAGGAAATATGAATGGAAAAACAGCACAGTCTTCAACCAGAAATTGTTACTGAAATTGCTTGCTGCTGTTGGAGTAGGGTTTAATGTAGAAACTGACCGTGTAATAATATAGGCATGGTAATCAGATATTCATTCATTTTGTCTTGTTTTGCTTCCAGTCGTTGAATTGCAGCCATTCGGAGACACCATTTTTCAAGGGTTTTAGTCAATTATATCGACCCCAGTTCTTAGATTGGTACACATTTTATTGATATATATTTATGGAATGGCTAAGCCATCGTGTTGGGTATATCTCTTTTAGGGAATTATTTTGGCGTCATAAAACCACGAATTATTTACACCAGTAGACGCATACATACGCATGCACGTACACACACGCACACACGCACACACAGACACACACAGACACACACACACAGACACACACACAGACACACACAGACACACACACACACACACACACACACACACACACACACACACACACACACACACACACACACACACACACACAGACGATGATATTTCCCACAGTCCCCAGCAGACCAAATTTCAACCACAAGGCATTTGGTCCATTCTAAACTGTGGTGGAAAAGCAGAAGCACTTTGCCAAACTCGCACTGTATGTTTAGAAAGTGGATCCATATGGTTGCTAATCGAATTCGTTATTTATACAACAATACCTGTGCCCATTATAGAGAAAAACAAAGCAAAGCAAAGAAGAAAAGATCGAAAAGTATTTGTATTTGACCAAAAAGTTGAGTAAGCACTAGGATAGAAGGGAGGAAGTCGTTCCTGTCACAGAAACATTGGAATAAAAAATGGAAAAAAAAAACCCCGAAAAAAGAGCAGAAAAGTAAAAACCAGTGGCCTAAAAGATAGGGGTATACTGAAAATGAAAACCAGGAAGTGATTGTGTCTGTAATGGAAAAGAGTCCTTTGTAATATTCTTGAGAATTAAAGAAAATTCTCGCTAAATTCCGAGCGGAAGAAGGAATTGCTACAGAATAGTTTGGTCTAAATAAACAACCAACTTTCTGAAATCACAGACTCAGTTTGATGTAGATACAGTATACCTGAACCTCACGTATCCTAAAGACGGGATAGTCATGGCTTGGTCACTTTTCCAGTCCGTGCTAAATTTGTGGCGGTGTATTGAACAGATTTTTACCAAATTTGGCAAAAATACTCATAACCCTAACCCTAGCCCTAACCCTAAAACCCTAACCCTAACCCTAACCCTAAATCCCTAAAGCTAAAACCAATACAAACGCACGAACGATGTCATAAATAGCAGTACCGCTGATAGTTGTTGTTGACAAACAACGGCAGTAATTTTATTCAAGGGAAAAGATCCCATTACACCGCCACAACGTGCTGTTGACAAACTACAACAGTAACTGTTTTCACCTCAATAGACGTCAGTGATTGATTGAAATTACCAAAATACGACAACTTTTAACATGAAATAACTTCGAATATAAAACTTTTTCTCTGCTCTATAAGACAAAATATACAAGTATACGAAGTTTTAAAGTGCTTCGGTAGAAAGCACTAAATAAAAACTAAATAAAAAATGGTGTCCGCCAAATCAGAAAGATCCCAATGGTGCAAGATCTGATTGGAGGCCAAATAACATCTTTTAGCTGAAACGATTAAATTAGTTCGTTATAACTTGATCTGCTAAGAAAAAAAAAAAAAAAAAAAAAAGAAAGAAAAAAAAGCAGCCACATTCCTACCAAATCACCAAATCATGCCCTACTGTCTTAAAGAGACGTATTTGATAATATGCACAGCAAATATAATTATACTAAATCTGACGTGATGATAAAAAGATCGTATCGCATTTGATCATAAGTTTGTCTGCTCAATTAAGGTGAACCCGTGGCTAAACAACAGAAGCAACAACAACAACAACAACAGTATCAACAACAACAACAGTAACAGCATCCAACCAGTCTGCCAGCTATTTGTTGGTACTCAAAGAAAACATCAGTCGTTCGTTCTAAGCTATTTTCAACTTATTGTCATTCTCAATCACACCCTCTCACCACGGAAAATGACCCAAAGGTGACATTAAGCTGACCTGTGGCTGACCTCAAAACATTAATGGACGATCCACTGGAATTTCTGGCGAGTGACTACTGTATTTTTTAAAGAATACTATTGATTGATTTATTTATTTTATAATTTTCGTTCCTTTCCTTCCTTGTTTTATTTGACTGAATGTTGAGAAAGCACAGCTGAAACGTCTGCCTCAAATTATAAAGCAGAAGTCCCGATGTATATATGAGGAAGGGTGTGTGTGTGTGTGTGTGTGTGTGTGTGTGTGTGAGTGTGTGTGTGTGTATGTTTGTATGTGCGTGTATCTACATAAATGTATGTGTATGTTTGTAATTGTACACATACACGCGCGCGCGC
>NC_068982.1:172388667-172390769 GCF_001194135.2 Octopus bimaculoides | reverse complement strand
AATGATATATATGTATATGTATATATATATATATATATATATATATATATATATATATATATATATATACACACATACATACATATATAAATATACATACATATATTTATACACACACACACACTCTTATACATATATTGGCTATTTGCAACATTAGCAGAATTAGAGTAAAAGAGCCATCAGTGAATATTACTTAATGCAAATACATCATGGAAGGCCAAATTAACTGCGGTATTCGTTTGGAGGCATTATCACTTATGGATGAACTGTGATAAATAACTCAACAGATATATCAATAGCAGGTGAAAACAGTACAGTAGCGTTGGTGAGAACTCTAGATGCGCTTTTCTGCCTTTCTGAGCTTTGCCTGTAGCATGTACCCACTGACAACCTCATTCTAAGACACAGAATGGTATTTGCATCACCACCCAGTCAGTCAGATAACAACATATAGCTCTGTATTAAGGACTGGTTTAACCCATTAACTGCCAAATTTTTTTATTCATATTTTTTGGCTTTGCCAAGTCTATTAGTAATTCAAATAATATACAGTATTTAAATTTTCTTCATATATGAATTATTTTGGAAATTATGATAAAATTTTCGAAAAATCCCAAATGGGGATCGCTGAAAAAAAAGCATATTTATCCTTTGCTATTCAATTGTAATAATAAACATTTTAGTTTTTCTGTAACTATAGTATCAAATGCGAATGTGTATGAAATATCAATGAATGCTATAGATGGGAAATGCAAAAAAGAAAAGTGAGTTTTCAAAACGCTCTATATTTTTGTAGTTCAAAATTGCGATTTATGACATAAAATGTCCTCTCAAATTAGCCTGAGCTAATAATGACAAACTTTACTAAATATTGTTAAACAAATCTCTTCAAATGCAACGTACAAAAGCAAATCACTTTAAATATAACGAACAACGGGCAGTGAGATTGTTTTTAGCAGATCTTCAAATGAGGCTCATGACGGGCAATGATATATATATATACATCACCACCACCACACCACAAAACCACACATCACTATGCCACACCACATTACATCACCCCGCACACACTAGCACTGACCACTTCCCAGTACCTAAACCATCGTCGACACACCTACACATGCACACACGCACACGTTAATGTCACCAGCCCCCTTCCACACGCACGCACACCTTCGTTTTGGGATCACCAATACTTTATTACCTCCCCTTCGTAGCTCTCCTGTGTGACCCCTCAGTCCGGCATTCGCCATGATAGATCGCCAGCCACTAAGCCTTTTTCTATTTTCTCTCCCTGTTTATTTCTGTTCCTTTCTGTCGAAGAGCGTAGGCTCGAAACGTAAAAGACTTTCTCACTTCCCGAGCGTTAAACTAATACATTTGTTTGCTGTTTACACACCCGTCTTCGTATTTTGTATTCTCTTTTTTTTTTGTAAATTCTCACTATATAAATGTATATATAATTTTAATAATAATATAGAGTTTAATTTATTAATGAATTAATAATTTTACCAAGTAGTCAGTACGTAAAAGACCCTTTTTAGGTGAATTATACAAAATATTTTATAATTATACACATAATTATAATCAGGGGTCAGCTAAGTGGCTCGGCACGTACTGAATTAGAAATAGACGCTAATGTCTTTTCAACTACCATAAAAATCTCCGAGACAAGAACGCACTTTTTTATGTTGGTAAAAAAAAAAAAGATGATTCCACACGACTTCGGTTAACCCCAGACGCGTTTCGAACTTAAAGTAAATTACATTTACCTATTATTCTCCTCAGTGTGGTACTCCGAGTTATAAATTTGCGAATGTTAGGATTAAATATGTACGCGATCAAGCGTCATCGCATGACTAATATTCAACCGCACTCCCCAAAATATACAGCCGAATGTGATACATATCTTTTATACCCACGTGTGTGTTACGACCTATCCCGCAGAAAAAAAAACTGCAGTTTCGATCATGGAGTAAATTATAATTTTAATAATAATATTGGGTAAGATTAATGAATTAATAAGTAGTCAGAACGTTAAAAAAACCTTTTTGGGTGAATTATACAAAATATTCTATAATTATATATATATGTATATATAT
>NC_068982.1:172384406-172387658 GCF_001194135.2 Octopus bimaculoides | reverse complement strand
ATTACAATTATTATTAATAATAATAGTAATAATAATAATAATAATAATAATAATAATAATAATAATAATAACAGGATTATTATTATCATCGTTATCATCATCATCATCATCATTATTATTACAATTATTATTAATAATAATAGTAATAATAATAATAATAATAATAATAATAATAATAATAATAATAATGATAATTCTGATGTTCAGGTTGATGTTGATATTTTGTCGTAAAATTCGAGATATCTAAAATTCTCTCGTTTGTTTCGTTTATTTCAGTGTTTTTCAGTAACCTCATAACCTTTATATACAATCTGCGAGCTACCAGTCGGATACAGCTTGTCTATCCGCAAATCTAACCTATTCCGATTCCAGCAACAATTTGGGAAGCAACAAGAACAACAACGGCAACAACAACAACAACAACAATAGCAGCAGTAGCAGCAGCAGCAGTAGCACAACAACCACCACCAACAACAGACAACAGATAAGAAAGAGAAAAGAAACTTTGAAATATTTGGTTGGTGATCCACTATAGCTGAAGTTATATATTTACCTATATATTTTCGACCTTTAAAGACTGCTCTGTTTGATCTAGCCTAGTTATTGTATTTTCTGTTTTACAGCGTTTTTGATGCAGTTGTTATTGTTGTTGTTGATTTATCCTCAGTGAGCTCTGATTTTGAGACTAGGTTACTACTTACATGGATCGTAGCAGACATTGCCAGGAACCCAATGCGCCCTAATCTCATTCTCACATTTCCTCCTCATTAGCTTAGGAGATTATGGCGTTGCTTTAAACCGCTTTGGTTATGAACTTTAAAAAAGCAACTCTGGATATTCCACAGATGTTTAAGATCAAACATTCAAAATCGAAAAAAAAAAAAAAGCCCTACCAAAGCATTTCAGCATTTAAAAGAAATAACGTCCTTTGTTTCTTTTCGAAGGAATATAGCATTTGTTTTTAATGGTTTAGTCAGGGGAGGAAGGGTAATGCCTGAGACGCTTTTCAGAGCCTTTGAGACTCGTGAGAGAATGGAGAAATTTATCATGAAACCGGAGACCTGGTCTGAACACATGGTGAATAAAATTTACTCAGCTAATCGCATCAAGGATTCAGGTAGTGGTGCTAACCGAGGTGGTACTGAAAAGTTCTTGGCTTTAAAGGTATGGCAAAAGGCCTGGTTGGAGGCCCAGCATCCTGAGTTCTTCTACAGGGCTTAGAAAGACTGAAGGATCGGTGCAATAAGTGTTTGAGTCTGAGAGGAGAATATGTTGAATAAAATCATAATTAACTTATCCTTCTGTATTTTCTTTTACCCAAAATCAGGAACTTTTCAGCATCCCCTCGTACATTATACTAATTCATTACACCATCTTCAATATATTTAAAGACGCTCGGATACGTAGCGTTCGACGGAAAATTGGCTGCCTTTTAAAACATGTCACATGACCATCTCGCGATTCCCTCTTGATGAAACTAGTGCGGTTGGATCTCAGATCAACCCTAATTGGAAAGTTTTCTGTGGAAAGACATTTAAGTGTTTCAAATGTTTTTTTAGACTGTTTCTAGGACTACATTATCAACATTATTTTGTGATGGTTGAAACATTTGGAAAAACAGTATCATATGTGTAAAACACACGTCAACAAGAAATGTCACTTTTTACATAACTGATATAAGACTTACTAAATATCCCCTCAGAAGCAAATTGTAACAACATGTGTAAACATTCAGACACCGAGAAAGACACTTTTCCACATCATCGACGAAATATATCTGGAATTTAAAGGATGATAATATTTATAATTATAAATTCGAATCTTCTACCATGCATAATGCGCCTCATTATGTTAACGCCAGAAGGTATGAATTTTGTTTCCCAGAGATGCATAACTTTGTAGAATATATTTGCAGAATGCCATGCAGTGGTATCAAATTAAGAGTTATATGAGTGCCAAACGGACTTCTCCACACAGTCATGTCTGCGCCTATTTATGATTGTACGTATGTATGTATGTATGTATGTATGTATGTATGTATGTATGTATGTATGCATGTATGTATGTATGCATGTATGTATGCTTGTATGTATGTATGTGTGTATATATATGTATATATGTGTGTGTGTATACATATATATGTATATGTATCAATCTATGTGTGCGTGTGTGTTCGAGTGGATAGGTGTAAATGTATATATTCGAGCACGTGACTACAAACGAAAGGAGAAAACATATTCAATACTAAAAGTAGAGCGGAGTATTAGGAAACTTTCCCTGACCGTTATTTTAGGTTACACGGTTCCGGTTTTCGGATAAAACGAAGCAAAGGGAACATTAGGAATATATTCAAAAACAATCAGAAAAATGGATCCATACTGAATTGGAAGAAGGTTGTCTCCAGCTGTGGAAATAGGAAAAAGATGACGGATCATAGGAATATACTAGTAAGGTGTAAAAAAAGATAAAAAATATAAATTGAAACATAGAGGAGGAAAAAAAGGAAATGAACAGTAATGATGATGATGATGATGATGATGATGACGATGATGATGATGTTGACGATGATGATGAAGATGATGTTGACGATGATGGCGATGATGATATTGTAATAGAATGTTGACATGGATAGGCATAGACAGAGTAAAAAATGCGAAAATTATTTCTGAAGAAAAAAAAGAAGAAAAGAAAAAGTAAACAGGAAAAAAAAAACAAAAAAAAAAGAAACAAAAATAAATGAATGAATAAAAAGCGAGACGACGAAATCTTCAAAAAGGACATAGAGCCTCTTAAAAGTATATATACACTAAAGGATAAAATCAAACCATTGCTGTGATATTTGATATCTATACACATACATCCAAACTACACAGAACCATACATGTATCCATGCTTGTATGCAGGCATGTATGTATAGGTACATGTGTATTCAGGCACATATATATATAAATATACATATATGCTTGTACACACACTGACACAAACACACACGCACGCACACACACACAAACACACATATATATATATGTATGCGCATGCGAACATATATGTTCGCATGCAAATATATGGATATACAAACAACCAAACATAAACATACATATGCGCGCAAGCATATTCATACATATTTTATATGAGAAATTTGTTCCAGTCCTAAAACATGCGACCCCCCACCCACAAAAAAAACAAGCAGTTTCAGCGTCAGACGCAGCCACTGAGGTGGAGTCTTGTATAAAAACAAAAAAATGCATGTAT
>NC_068982.1:172382315-172382931 GCF_001194135.2 Octopus bimaculoides | reverse complement strand
ATATATATATATATATATATATATATATATATATATATATACATATAATTATACAGATATAGTTATAGCAAAAGGGTATGGATAGGCAAACTAACATGCTTGAAATAGACGCTAATAGCCCAATAAACCACATGTTATTTTACTCCGTTAGCACAGGTTGAAAGCGGGCTAATAATCAATCAATATGGGATGCCAATGAATATACATGTAGATGTTTATACATACTATATGGACTAGTAATATCCGCACGAATATATACATACATCCACAAATATATACTATTTAAATATAATTTCTTCACCACAAACCACGTGCTTTTACCATCAAAATAATACTGCAGTAAATATAAATTGATCAGGAGTAATTATACATATTTATTTATGATTAATTAATTGTATATATTCTTTTATCTCTTGTATTAGTTTCAGTCATTTGACTGCGGCCAAGCTGGAGCCCCACTTTTAGTCGAACAAATCGACCCCAGAACTTATTCTTTGTAATCCTAGTACTTATTCTGTCGGTTTCTCTTACCGAACCGCTAAGTTACGGGGACATCGGTTGTCGAGCGATGGTGGGGGACAAACACTCACACACACACACACACACACACACACAC
>NC_068982.1:172377748-172381782 GCF_001194135.2 Octopus bimaculoides | reverse complement strand
ACCCTAACCCTAACCGTACGGTTAGGGTTAGGGTTAGGGTTAGGGTTAAAGCAAATTTAAAATGAGAAAAGCAAATAAAACGAAGGTATGGAGATTAAATACGCTTTACATCGCTTAATCAGCCAAAGGAGTAAATATAAACAACTGAAAACTTGTCAGTGATTGGTTGAAATTATCGAAGTAAGACAATTTTTTACATGAAATAAATTCGAATACAAAAATATTTTTCTGTTCTATAACACAAAATAGATAAGTATACGAAGTTTGAAAGTTTTTCCGTACCAAAAACACTACGTAAAATATTAATGAAAAATGTGGCCCCCGTTTTAAAATAGATCCCCCTCGACGTCGTAACCCACTAAGTGCCAGTTTATATCATATATGTGTATGAATATATGTAGCGATTTTATGGCAAGTGAAAGTCGAATCATTTTGTTTTGCCATGTGACTTATGTTAACCATTCCGAGAAAATCTTCTACAAGCCTGCTTTAGCTGGTTAGATGGTATACACGAATATTTTGGTTTCATCATTGTTTGTCATTCTATCCAATGAGAAGTTTCACCAAATTTGTTATTTTTGCCAATCAAGAGGTAATATGTATGTTCACTCAAACTCTTTTACTCTTTTACTTGTTTCAGTCATTTGACTGCGGTCATGCTGGAGCACCGCCTTTAGTCTTATTCTTTGTAAGCCTAGTACTTATTCTATCGGTCTCTTTTGCCGAACCGCTAAGTTACGGGGACGTAAACACACCAGCAGTTGTCAAGCGATGTTGGGGGGACAAACACAGACACACAAACATATACACACACATACATATACATATATATATACATATATACGACGGGCTTCTTTCAGTTTCCGTCTACCAAATCTACTCACAAGGCTTTGGTCGGCCCGAGGCTATAGTAGAAGACACTTGACCAAGGTGCCACGCGGTGGGACTGAACACGGAACTATGTGGTTGGTAAGCCAGCTACTTACCACACAGCCACTCCTGTGGATGTTTAGTTAGAACAAACTATACTGTGGTAGTTATCATGATAGAAACTCTCATATAGACTTTTGGTGCCAAAATTTCTCAAGACCAAGAAAGGTTGAAACCACGTGATCTGGTTTTCGCGGCAGTGGAGGTAGCGGGTATTTATCTCCCCGCTAGCATTATAAACGAGAGTGCATTTTGCACCAAAAGCCAATACGAGAGCATTAGAGCAATATAGTTTGTTCTAAGAGAATTTCCATGTTGAGGTAGGGACAAATATTACCGCTCGGTATTGATACTGCCTCTGTCGCTCATATATATATTTTTTTGCCAATTAGTAAGTACTAATCTGTTAATCTTTCAGCTATATCAGCAGAAACCAAAATCTGTTCAGCTTATTTTAAATGTTATCAACAACCACGGTAAAGTCTATTATTTGACACTCTCACCCTTACGTCTAACCTCAACAGATTTCATTTCTTCTAGCTAAAATACATACTTACTATTTGATGTTTCTATTTTTTTTTTTGTTTATCTTTATCTGCTCGTACTCACTTGAATATCTTTTATTCTTTTACTTGTTTCACACATTGGACTGCAGCGTTGCTGGAGCCCCTCCTTATGTTTAGTCAATCAAATAATCCGATACTTGTTTTAAGTTAGCCTGGGTCAGAAACCCGTCTCGCCGTTTTACACAGTTTGTTTATTATTATTATCTTTCTTTTTTTTTTTACACAATGTTTAACGTTGAAAGGTACAATTTTCGCTTCTGCTAATGTTTCATGTTAACCAGCAATCATTGCACAACCGTGATACAACAATTATCAATTAACAATGAGCAACACATTGGTAGCATAGCAGGCAACAGCACCAGCTCTTACACGAGACGGCTTAAGGACAGAAGAGACAATGAGTGTGTTATCATCATTTTTCTGTATTCGGAGGGGACAAAAAAAGACAAAAAACAAAAACAAAAAACTGAGAGCAATAGATTTACTACTGTAATTCCTGGTTTATGTAAACAGACGATGTGTTAGTTCTTATATTCCTTTAATTATTTCTCGAAATGGAACTATTTACGTTTTTGTCTTTGAAGTTGTAATCAATCATCTCATCTTTTTAACTGCTTTAAAAATATATCAATTTTGATTTGTTTTATACGCATGTGCATAAGCACACACGCATCAGCACCTGCACCCATTGACAGGAATACAGATGCAATACACGCGACAGTTTACGTTAGTTATGCAGTTGGGGAAGCAACTTATTCTATATCATCTAGAGCAGTAATTCTCAACCGAGGTCTGTATGAACCTTGAGGACCAGTTTTCTCTTACTGTTTACGCATATTTAACTTTTACGAGGGTTGACTGAAGCGCTCATAGCCAAACTAAGATACTCTCATGGAATGTAACCGAGTGAGATTTATTTTTCAGCATAGAATAGGGAGGGTGGTCAATCAGTTCAAGGCCACAGTCACGCACAATAACCATTGAAACCAAAGACTTTGTCTTGATGCGACAAAATCCCTTTCGTCAGTTTTCCCGGGCGTTTGGCTTTGATAGCCTTTCATAACTGCCTTAGCAAGTTGGCATGCTACTCTCCATTGGTACTCTGGCCCTCTTGAACATGGTCAATAAACACAATGCCTTTTGCATCTCAAAGAACTGAAGCCATCACCTGCCCTGACGTTGACCTTTGGAGCAGATGAGGAGGAATGTTTCCACTGCTTGGATTGTCTCTTTGTTTCTGGTTCAAAATGATGGACCTAACACTCATCTGGGTTAAGAAACGTTCAAAGAAGCCTTACTGGATCTGCTTCAAACAATGTCAGATTTTTCTGTCATGTTGTCATCCTGTTGCGCTTTTGATAAGCTGTCAGAAGACATGGTATCCTCCGAGCAGAAACGTTCGTCATGCCAAGTTCTTTGTACAGAATATTTTGAACTCTCTCACGGAATATACTAATAGCATTGGTTATTTGATTTATAGTCAATCGTCTGTTACCCATCACCATGTGGTGAACACAATTAATGTTTTCCTCGGCTGTTAGTTGCAGGATGACCAGACCTTGAGTCATCGTCAAGACTCACCCTTCCCTTCCTAAATTCCGATGCCCTCTTTTGCATTGTTGATGATAGTGGAGTGTCATCCCGTAATGGAACAATCATGTCAGCATGAATGTCCTTGGGGACCTAAACCCTTTTTGTGTGGGTACTTGATAACACCACCGTGCCAGATTTTGCCCATTTGAAAGAGAAGTTTCTACAAGTTACTTTTGAAGTCTTTTTTGAACAGTCGGATATCAGTTTAACTGGAAAAAAACAAAAAAAAAACAATGCAGTTATTAATAAGAAATGTGGAAATTAATGCCTACAAGGTTTTACAGCTCTAGCAATACTCCTTCTTAGTTGGCCTATGAACTTTTCAGCCCACCCTCGTTCAACGCATTATTCCATTGAATAATATAAAATGATATATGTACATTTCTACAACACATTACCCAATCGAGGGTGTAAAGCATGAAAATTACTGCGTACTTTCTTACAAACATATTTAAGTAAACTTGCCTGGACTGATCTAACTTCTAAATTCGAATTCTGTTCTTTTTTAAACTCATATAATCAAAATACGTCTTCGATAATTTCTATGAAACCAATCTGATCAACAGGCTGACATACCGAGAGAAGTTGTAAGGAAGAAAATTATATTCTTGGATTTCATTCTTCTAACCCCTTTAAACATGACTATCAGAAAAACAACTCTTTTACTCTTTTACTTGTTTCAGTCATTTGACTGCGGCCATGCTGGAGCACCGCCTTTAGTCGAGCAAATCGACCCCAGGACTTATTCTTTGTAAGCCTGGTATTTACTCTATCGGCCACTTTTGCCGAACTGCTAAGTTACGAAAAAAGGATAAAAGGTAATATTGACCCGGGCGGAATTTGAACTCAGAACATAAAGAGCGTCTAAATTTTGACAATTTCATTTGTCAATAAAAGCAAAAGTTATATAAATCATTCTCGTTGCTAACCCTTTCAACGATTTCT
>NC_068982.1:172371506-172376350 GCF_001194135.2 Octopus bimaculoides | reverse complement strand
ATATATATATACGTATATATATATACGTATATATATACGTATATGTGTTTGAGCGTAAGTGAATGAGGGTGAAGATAAGGAGAAACAAAGAAGAAGAAGAAGAAGAAGTAGAAGAAGAAGAAGAGAGAGAGAAAGAGACGCAAAGAAAATAACGTTGGGTAGGGGCCTTGTGTTGAAGGTATGAGGGAGAATGACTAGATGGGTGTGACGTGTTATATATCTAATATCAAATGGAAATTCCCTTTGCTCTCCCGCCCAGCATCATGCTATATACCATTCCCTCACCACATGGCATCGCACCATACACACACTACACACTATACTAGACCAAACCACAACCACGACCACGACCACATTGGTGTTGTTCAAAAGATCAAGATTAAACCCTTCGTGGATCATTCTGTTTTTCGTTTTGTCCCTTTTTTTCCCCCCTGTCACCCGTCTTTCTGTCAATCGTCTTTATCTTTGTAGCTCTTTCTTTCTTTCTTTCTTTCTTTCTTTCTTTCTTTCTTTCTTTCTTTCTTTCTTTCTTTCTTCCTTCCTTTCTTTCTTCCTTTCTTTCTTCCTTTCTTTTCTTTCTGTATTTTCTTTCTTTCTTTCTTTCTTTCTTTCTATGTGTGTGTGTGTATGTGTATATTATATTACACACACACACACACACACACAAGCTAAAAACATGCATAAACGAGAAATTAAAACAAAAATGAAAGGCAAACGATCACACACACACATACACACACACACACGCACACACACACACACACACACAAACACACACAAACACATACGTAAATACATACGTAAATACATACGTAAATACATGCATATATATACATACATACAAACTCTCTCGCTCTCCCACACACACATACATGCACGTGCGCGCATACATACACGCACACCTCTGTTTTTGGATTGTCTCTGCTGCGAGACTGTCACCGTTCTTACACTCACGACAAACGACCGTGACTTCTACAAAGACGACATCAACGACCATCATGGCCAGCACCACCATGAATCACCGAGAGAGAGCTTCTTATGCGATTACTTGAAATACAAACCAAACCTTCCCTTTTGCGACTTACCTAATCCACTTCGTTTACTTATTTGGGTCCAAATTAAATCACTCGCTTTGTTCCACAGTATTTGTAAAGAATGGAACATTGTTGCTGTTGCTTCTGTCCTTTCTTTTTTTTTAATTCAAACTTTATTTTCATTCAGTGTTTTCACCAATATTCTCTTTTTTTATACCTTCTATTGCACAAGCATACATGTCCAAGTTCGAAGCTCTGTCGGCATGTTTGATTAACAATTTTAAGACTTGTTTGTTTTGCATTACTGCTACCAACCAACTAACCACCACTTTGGCGCTAGCACTTTTTCCTTCTACTTCTGAGGCAGCCATCTTATAACACTAAATTAAAAGGCATCGAAGTGTACAATCGAACACTTCGAACCATTTTCTCAGTCAAATTTGTACCACCGCACCGGCTTCTTAATAATGATCATTCTCCACTATTAATACAAAATATTAACTCTATTACATGATTGGTATTTATGTGATTGAAACCTTGTCCTTACTGAATGCAGAAATTAAGATGCCATAACTAATTAACGGACCTTATCTTTTCTGTCACACCACTGTACTTCAAATGATGATAATAATGATCTCTTTCTAATCTCATCTCTGACAGCCCATTTCTTTAAGTATCCGCCGTGTGTTATGTGGTGCACTCGACAATAGCCAATCTAATTTAACCATTGGTTCCTACCCGAGGTAAAGCTTGTAGCTTTATTATATCTAATATTGAATCATTAACTTGTGAAACATATTTCTTTCGTAAAGCTCTTCCAACACGATAACACTCTGTGGTTTGATTTTTGTTATTCAAAAGAGTGGCCATTGGTATGTTTGCTCTTCTCAGAACACGTTCAATCAAAATTAATCTTTTTGAACGTAAAATGCTATCAGTTGAGAAAATCTGCACTTTTGAAACGAGCCGTTCATTGTTTTAGTATAAATCTTCTGCATGTATTTCGGTTAATTGTCTATGCACTATTACAAAAGAACACAACTAGTTCGATACAAAGACTATATTTTAATTCTCTAACTGATCGAGTAATTCTTCTAAACGTGCTTCTATGCGTGATAGGTGGCGTTTTTACCTAAAAAAATAAAAGAAGAAAAATTTTCCTGCTGTCTGCTACATATTCGAAGACATCACAAATCTGACAATAGTTGATCCCCTGAAATCTGGGTCTCAAGTCACCAACAAACATAATTTTTGGTATTAGTTAATTACTTTGTGGACTACTTTCGAATTTGTAGCTTCAAAACTTATCAATAGTCTTTAATCTGTTAAAATGTTATCTACTTAAAAATTACGGTGATATCTTGTACAAAAGTTAAAGCACGAAGTTTTACCAGAAATCTAAAGAATCGTTTTCTCCTGACAGCGTATCAATTAGAGGAACTAAAGCACAATTTTTGTGAAAGGAACAGTCGAGTGGTGGAAGCTGACAACCAACAGATCCAAGCAGTTACGTAAGCTGAGTCCCCTAAAACTGCTCCTGAATAATTCCGGCTTTAGCTAGGCCGAGAAGGGTCACACATCCCTCTGGAGAGAAATCTCTCAGCTTGATAAGATGGATGACAGGGATTACGTCAGCAGTCTATAATCTAGAGGTCACTAATACTTACTTGTTTATTTGTCAGCATCCACTCGGCTTTAATAATAATAATAATAATAATAATAATAATAATAATAATAATAATAATAATAACAACAATAACAACAACAACAACAACAATAATAATAATGATGATGATGATGATAATAATAATAATAATGATAATAATAATAATAATAATAATAATAATAATAATAATAATAATAATAATAATAATAATAATAATTATTATTATTATAATTTGTCTCTCAGGGACAGCAGGGATTATCAGAAGGGTTCTAAGCACTTGAAAGACTGCTGAAAACTTGTGGATACTTACGGTTACAGGGAGTAACCCGCTACCCACATAAATTCTATCAGGAATAAGGCCGAACCTGAACCAAACCAAAATGATGATAATGATAATAATTCTTTCTACGATAGACACAAGGGGAGGGGGGGGGGCTAGTCGATTATATGGCCCCTAGTGCTTAACTGGTACTTCTTTCTTGACCCAGAAAGGATGAAAGGCAAATTCCAGCTTGGCGGAATTTGAACTCAGAACGTAAACATTTCGTCCGGCGTGCTAACGATTCTGCCAGCGCGCCGCCTTAATGATGATGATGATGATAATGATGATAATAATAATAGTCCTATTGCAGTACCAGTCAGTGTCACTCATGGCTTCTGATCTTAATTGACTGGGCTAAAGCAAATATTCTGCTTAGTACCACAAATTTGCTTGTCAGTTGTTTGACATTAACCAGTTGAGCATGTCCCTTAGTGGCACGAGCAGAAGTAGTGGGGGAGCATCATAGCCATGTGTTGAAAGGAATTCTTTGTGGTTTGGATAATTCACCTCTGGAAACATGGTTGTTTCGTTCAACATCCTTAAACAACCCTTATTCAAGGACCTTTTGAGCGGGATGGGCTGCTCAACTTGAAGTAAATTCTAACTGGCCTCCACCTGCAAGGTCATGCGCTGTTTATCTTGATATGAGACCACCATGTCGCGCACATTTGGTTGTGATGCATGCGGCTGATGTACGTTTATCAGACGGGTAGTTATGATACTGGGCTTCGTATATTTGTACCCCAGTGTCACTTTGATGGCATGCACTGCTCTCTCACTCAATAATAATAATAATCCTTTCTACTATAGGCACAAGGCATGGGAGACTAAAAACAGAAATAATTCCTATCATAGTACGCGCATTAGGTATGATAAAAAGACATACAGACAAATACATAACAAAAACACCAGGACTTACATGTATGTATAACATACAGAAAATAACACTACTAGTCACTGCACACATCCTACGTAAAACACTTTCGATACAGTGAAAATAAGAGCACCATTAACAAACCACAGCACATACCCAAAGCACACAGAGCTGCGCTCGGTAGTGCAGTGATAGCACGTGATAAAAACAAGACTACTTAATAATAGTAATAATGATAATAATATCAATGCGAAAGAAGAAGACAAAATAAGCAAAACAACAAGATCAATGTGAAAGAAGAAGAAGAAAAAAATGAACAACTATGACGATTTGAAGTGGGAAATACGAAGATTGTGGTCAATGAAGAGAGTAGACGTGATACCAGTAATAATTAGTGCACTTGGAAGTATCAGCACTCAACTAAGGCAGCTGAAATAAAGTTATAATGAAAAGAAACCATTAATAATAATAATAATAATAATAATAATAATAATAATGTTTTCCAAATTTCGACACAAGGCCAGCAATTTTAGTCGGAAGTGTTAGCCGGTAGCAGTTAACCTCGGTAGTTGAATAGTACTTTATTTTATCGACCACAAAAGATGGAAAGCAAAGTTGACCTCAGTGAGCTTTGAACCCAGAAGGTAAAGAGCCGAAACTAATTTTGACTCTCTAACAACTCCGCCATCTTGTTGTCTTACCATTGTTCCAGCGTCCATTACCGCGCGAATATCGGATATGTGAACTCAGAGAAATATTTATTGAATTTTTCATATTCCAATATCTGTTTGTTTGTCTATGTATATCACTCTTTCTCTCCATGTTTTTACATAAGTGCATGCATATAGATAGATAGATAGATAGATAGATAGATAGATATACAGATAGACAGATAGACAGATAGATAGATAGATACATACATACATACATACATAATTATATATATAT
>NC_068982.1:172364941-172367441 GCF_001194135.2 Octopus bimaculoides | reverse complement strand
CAAACTGTCCGTGTCTCTCTCACTATCAACTGGAAGTCTGTCTTTCTCTCTTCTGTTTCTCCCTTTGCCTGACTGCTTCTTTCCTCAGTTCCCTCTCTCTGTCTGTGTCTATCTACAAGTCCGTCTGCCTAGCTACCCGTCTATCTGTCAGCTTGCCTCTCTCTCTCTCTCCACCTTCTCTCTCTCTCTCTCTCCACCTTCTCTCTCTCTCTCCACCTTCTCTTTCTCTCTCCACCTTCTCTCTCCCTCTCTCTTGCTTCACATTCTCTCTCTCTCTCTTTCCCTGTCTTATCCATCTACGTGTTATATGTCTGTTTGTGGTATCTTTTTTTCTTTCTTGCTATCTTAATCATCCTCAAGCAATATGTCTCACTTTGCCTTCCTGTTCCCGTCTCTTAACATCTCTCCTCCTTTTCTCGATATTTTTCACACTTCACCCTTTTTCTCAATTTGCCTATTTCTCATTCACTCACTCCCTTTCTTTTGCCCCCCCCTCACTTTTTTTATTCCTCGCTTGGTAATTTTGGGTTGCATTGCTTCTCACCCTTAGATTCTTCATCTATTAAACTAGCCTCTACGTAGTCACTCGACTCGCTAGAAATAGCAATCATATTTCCCTCTTTAAGAACAGGAAGGCACACTGGATAATGTAGTTGTATGTACATTGCGTATCGACAATGTGACGTTGCCGTCACGGTTGGAACGTTCGATCATAAATCTGCTTGATCAGGGGTGCTCATCCTCCTATACGGCTCATTCATTCATTTATTCATTCATTCATTCTTTCTTTCTTTCTTTCTTTCTTTCTTTTTCGTAGACAATACCCTACTATCCTCACAACCATTTTTAGTATATGTGTTTCTTGTAAATACACACACACGCACACACACATACACACATATATATACAAACACACATATAAGTTCTCACCATCTCTATGGTTTCTGTCTGTCTATCGTTTCTCCTCTAATATTTCTACCGTGTCCAAACATGTACATGTTTTACTATTTCGCCTTCTATCAAGCCCCGCCTCTCTCTCTCTCTTGTATCTCCCATACTCTCTTCCTTACTCTTTTCTATTCAGTACTCTCCCACTTTCTCTATCAAACGTATACACATTTCCCCTCCAAATTTCACGGTTCTTCCATTTCCATCACACACACATACATACACAACAATACATTTCTTTCTCCATATTCTCTAACATACACACACACACACACACACACACACACACACACACACACACACACACACACACACACACACACACACACACGCACATACGCGCGCACGCACACACACACACACACGCACATACGCGCGCACGCACACACACACACACACGCGCGCGCATAGCTATTTTAACTGCGAGAAATAGCAACCAAATTATCTGAAATTACAATCGTAGCATTTTATAAATAGGACACACTGGATTATGTCATCCATTCATCAATACACAATGTCTGAAAATAAAGGAAGATCACGGATGGAAGGTCTTTCGCCACAGGCATTTTCAGTCAGGACTGGCCTGGGGCTAAACAACAAATTTAACCCATATCTCAGACATTTTCTGTCACACACACACGCACACACAGTTATATCGTTATATACACACACATACACTGAATAACCTCTCTCACTCTTACTCCTTTAATTTCATGCATGTACACACGCACACACACATATTTTCTTCACACACACACACATACACACACTCACACGCACTCACACACATATACACTCAATAACCTATCTCTCTCACTCCTTGTCTTCATATACTCATATTTTCTCTTCAACTCCCACTGCACCTCTTTGTGTCTGTCAGTTTGTCTGTCTGTCTGTCTGTCTGTTTGTCTGTTTCACTCTCTGTCACACACACACACGCACATACACAGAGTTACATCCACATATACACACACATACACCCAATAACCTCTCTCTCTCACTACTCCTACTCCTTGTTTGCTTCATACACACACACACACAAACACACACTCTCTCATTTTCTTCCCACCTCTCACTGCTCCTCTTTCTCTGTGACACACACACACACACACATACGCACGCACACTCACACGAATTACCTCCCCTATCTCTTCCTTCTCCTCCGCCATTGTTATATCTACCTCCTTCTCCGCTTATTGTTCTTCTCTCCATCTGTTTCTCGTTGTTTCTCTTCCTTCATTCCAGTATCTCTCTCCTCCATCTCTGTATACCTTATTCTCATACTTTCACTCCGCTTCTTTCTTTCTTTTCCCATTCTCGCTACCCACCCCCTATTTCTTCTCACCCACACATTCCACTTTGTGGTTTTTCTCCTCCCAACCATATTAACCCTGATCTCAGTCCTTCACACTCTTTCTGTCCATCTGTATAGCATATTTTCGTCTCCCTCTTTCTCTCTGCATATCCGTCTCTCACACCCGCATTCTCCTCAATTTCACAGCACTTTTTCACACACACACACACACACACACACACACACACACACACACAC
>NC_068982.1:172359494-172361994 GCF_001194135.2 Octopus bimaculoides | reverse complement strand
AATTAAAATTTTAACTGTGGTCAAATATGGTGGAAATATTTTGAATGGAGAAAGATGGGGTTTGTTTATCTAAAAAATAAACGTGAAAAAAAAAAAGCCCGCTTGGTTGTTGTTATTTTCGTTTATTGTTAGAGCAGTTTTTATTGCTGTTTTTGTTGTTGAAATCAATTTCAAACGTCATCGAACAGAACTATGATCAAAAGCATTCCAGGTCGTGCGTGACGAAGTGATTTTGAAGAGATTTCGTTGCTATTTCAAGCAGGTCACTGTAACACTTTTACAGAATCATGTCATTATATATTTCTGTGCGAAATTTTCTCAATCAATATTGCTTAGTTCTATCTAGCTCTCTGTTTTCGCTCAACATTCTTAGCATCATACATTACAGATTGGTGAGTTAATTTGTGTTACAAGTACACGCATCGGCACACATTCATGTCTGAAATAGATACACTGATACACACACATACACGCTACACACGCGCGCGCGCATGTATTTTATTATTTTTTAATCTTTTACATGTTTCAGCTATCAGTCTGCTGCCACGCTGGGGCACCACCTTGAAGAATATATATAGTCGAATGTATCGAACCCAGTACATTTTTTTAAAGCCTGGTACTTATTCTGTCGATCTCTTTTGCCGAACCGCAAAGTTATGTATGTTTTTCTTTGAGTTTTATTTCATTTCTTCGTAAGAGAGTTCAAAGTGGTCGCTAACAAAGCGACAAATCTTTTCGAGTCAAGAGAGTTCCCGGTGTTTGTAAATATGTGGCTGAGCCGGCGCGTTGGTTGAGCTGCCAATGGTTGAGCTGCGTTGGTTGAGCTGCGTTGGTTGAGCTGCGTTGGTTGAGCTGCGTTGGTTGAGCTGCGTTGGTTGAGCTGCGTTGGTTGAGCTGCGTTGGTTGAGCTGCGTTGGTTGAGCTGCGTTGGTTGAGCTGCGTTGGTTGAGCTGCGTTGGTTGAGCTGCGTTGGTTGAGCTGCTAATGCACACACCTGAGTGTGTATGTCCTTAATAAACATAACCTTATTTAAGACGGAGAAACTTTGGAATGTCTTACAAATCTTCATTATGCCACTAATAGATTGGATTTGGAGAATTTGTGTCAGTTTCTTTTGCGCTTTCTTTGAAAAACCTAGTATTTCTACGTCTTTGTGTAAATTCATTGGTACGTAACGTAATACACCTATAATAATAGGTACAAACGAAAATTCGTAGACAGGGGTACAAGAGCTCTAAGTTCTGCATTAACTCACCATATGTGCGCTCTTTTTCCTGGACTTGTGGGTGCACGTTCAAATCCGCTGGGTAGCTGACCCAGAAGCCGGATTAAGATTCATCGAGACCCTAAGCACTTAAAAGATTTTGGTGTCCCCATAAAAAATTATGTAATTCAAAATATAAACAATAACAAACCATAAATTTTTATTTTTCAAAACGAAACAAAACAGTAAGAGGGAAAATAATGTTTATTTTTGTATACTTCCTCTTTATTTATACTTGAAAAGTTTCCTCCTACTTTTTTGAATTGCAAAGTTTTTAATCAGATCCTCAAAATTAATCGTAGGTAACACATCTGCATTTATACTTAGTAGAAATAGAGTCATCCCGAATATTATTTTAGCAAGTTTAAGGTGATTTCTTTTGTGCCGTAAACCATTTATCATTTCTGTGATTCCCCCTCCTTCCATTGATTCACTAAGCACGAACTTATTTTGCATAATGGTTAATCCAGCGCTGAGCTGACTTCTACAACAGTTCATGACTTTTGCTCCCTGTCCTACAGAACAATATTAGGTCTGGTACGTTTGCACCGAATCGATGTTTTTATTGGAGTGTTCCACCACTATTCTTTGTTATGAAGTGTGTGAATACATGCTTATTCTGACGTGGCTTTGATGTACGCATCAGGGCAGTCCTTCCTACGGATAGCATCATAAATCGTCTATGTAGCTATTTCATGCCCGAGGGACAGATAGTACCTCGTAGACATTTTAGGGCAGAGCCGACATATTTTTTTAATAACGTGGAGATTTGGCGGTAACTTTGTCCTTCTTGTTTCTCAGGTATTTAGTAACTATTTCCTGTTCCTGGATAGCAAAAGCATATCTTTTTGGGTGGAATGTGAAATATCTATCACAGGTCCAGGAAATGCTACTCTTCTTGGTAATGCTGTTGTTGCTGTCTCTCTTTCTCTTTATACATATATGTGTGTGTGTGTGTGTGAGGGTCGTTGTCTTTTCCCCCCACCAATGCTGGATAACCAGTGTTGGTGTGTTTATGTCCCTGTAACTTATATGTTCGGCAAAAGAAACCAATAGAAAGAGTACAAGGGTGAAGAAAAAGGTTGCACTCAATTCGTCTGACTAATATTCTTCAGGGTGGTGCCCTAGCATAGCCATGGTCTAATGACTGAGATATGTACACACACACACACGCACACACACACACACACACACACACACACACACACACACACACACACACACACACACACACAC
>NC_068982.1:172351709-172354576 GCF_001194135.2 Octopus bimaculoides | reverse complement strand
CACACACACACACACACACACACGTACATATATATATATATATATGCATATATATGTATATATATATGTTGTTGTTGCACCCCGTCGCTTACGACGTCGAGTGTTCCAGTTAATCCAATCAACGGAACAGCCTGCTCGTGAAATTAACGTGCAAGTGGCTGAGCACTCCACAGACACGTGTACCCTTAACGTAGTTCTCGGGGAGATTCAGCGTAACAGATAGTTAATGAAGTAGTGAGCCATTATCGTATAAAGGTTTCAAGACTTTAAGTTCCAGAGAATTAATGTTACGTAATAAATTTGGTCAAAATCTGCAATATGTTTCGAAGTTCCGTTATCTTCAAACAACTGTAAAATTACAGTGTTAGTTCTTAAATATAGAGTTTAGAAATGAAAAATTCCTTTGGTGCAGTTTAAAATTTCTCTATGGGTCCACTTTCTAGAACCTAGAGAAGAAATAAAAGAGAAAAAGAGGGAGAAATAGGTAGAAGAGAAGATGAGAATAAGAAGAAAATAAGTAAAATCCTAATATGTAGGAGTTTCTCTCGACTGTAAAATTGAAATGCCAGCAGAATTTTCATTTGAGAGAAGTAAAGGTGAAAGGGTGAAAGTGTAGAGTGATAAAAGGTTTAATTTAGAAGAGAGAGAAGGAGAGGGAGAGAGAGGGAGAGAGAGAGAGAGATAGAGAGAGAGAGAGAGAGAGAAGGAGAGAGAGAGAGAGAGAGAGAGAGAGAGAGAGAGAGAGAGAGAGAGAGGTGGGGAGAAAAACAAAGGAGTACTTGAATAAGGTTTTTCGGGCAAAAACGCGTTTGGTATATTTTTCATAAAAAGAATTAAAAAGCTAAATCTAATCAATGCTGTATTTTACTGCGTCAGCAATGCTATTACATCACTTGTTCTAAAGAAATCATAGCAATTATAGCCAGACGATTCGTATCTGAGTACGCCAGATGTAAACTACGATGAGATCGAAGGTGAAAAATGGGTTATAGGTGTAAATGCCATATACCTCCAGTACCCATTTTTCGCCTTCGATCTCATTGTTGTTTACATTAGGCGTACTCGGGTACGAAACGTCGCAACAAAATCAATGCTGGCTATAATTGCTAAATCTCATGTTTTTTTTACTAAGTTTCTAGATTTTCGATGATGAAAGCGTGTAATTCATACGTCATTAATACAAAGAGATAAAATCATTTCTTTAAAAATTAATGAGGCGGTGAGAGAGAAATGAAGTTAGGAGTTAGATACGAACTCAGTTGAATTGTAAAGTACTTAAGATATGAATGATAAAGGCTTCAAATTTTGACATAGGGTCAGCAGTTTATGAGGGGAAAGGGAAGTCGATTTATATCGGACCCAATACGCAACTGGTACTTATTTTATTGACCCTGAAAGGATGAAAGACAAAGACAACATCGGCGGGATTTGAACTCAGAATGTAAAGACGGATGGAATGCCGTTAAGCATTTCGCCCGGCGTGCTAACGATTTTGCCAGCTCACCGCCTTAAAAATACTAATAATAATTCTTTCTGCTATAGGCACACAACCTGAATTTAGTGTGTGTATGTGGTGGTGCAGGTGGGTGGGTGGGTGTTGGGTGTGTCGATTACATTGACAGCAGTGCTCAACTGGTATTCATTTTATCGAATGCTTTCAAGTTTTGGCATAAGACCAGCAATTTCGGGCGGGGTGGGGGTAAATCGATTACATCGACCCAGTGCTCAATTAGTTCCCATTTTATCGATCTCGAAAGGATAAAAGGCAAAGTCAGGCAGAATTTGAACTCAGAACGTAAAGACCGACAAAATGCCACCAAGATACCCCGGTGCGTAACTGGTACTTGTTTAATCGACCCCGAAAAGATGAAAGGCAAATATCGAACCCAGCGGAATTTCAAACAAGTTATATGCATAATAATAATGAGTATCTTAAATTTTGGCACACAAGGCCAGTCATTAAGGAGGAGGTAGTTGATTACATTGTCGCCCTTATACTTGTCTGATACTTTATTTTATCGATCCTGGAAGGATGAAAGGTAAAGTTGACTGTAGCAGGATTTGAACTCAAAATGTGAATTAATGTTTGGCTAAAGTGGGTTTCAAAGGGTCGGCCTTGTCACACTGTGTCACGCTGAATATCTCCGAGAACTACGATAAGGGTACACGTGTCTGTGGAGTGCTCAGCTACTTGCACGTTAATTTCACGAGCAGGCTGTTCCGTTGATCGGATCAACAGGAACCCTCGACGTCGTAAGCGACGGAGTGCCAACAACAATTCCCATAGAGAGACAATATGGGATGAAATTCGAATGAATTAAATAATTGTTGTAAAAAACCCCAGCCACCAAATATTCCCTTTCTAAATCTACACTCTGAATTTACATTCATTTGAAAATATCAGAAGATCGAAACCTACTGCAGGTTGTAATGAAATAATTCAGTAAATAATGCTCACACACGCGCACGCACACACATATATGCGTACATTGGTGCGTCAAGCATACATACGTTCATGCGACCATAAACATTCACTTATATATATATATATATATATATATATATATATATATATATGAAAGTGTGCATCTGAGATTTACAAAAACGGGCACATAAAACAGAAACTGACATATATATATAAACACATACATGTACAAACAAACACACACATACACACACATGCATACGGATAAGTATACGTATATAAACATTCACTTAGACAACTTACACAGATGTACGTACGCATTCGAAAGGAATAATAAACACGCACGCGCACACAGACATTCTCACACACATACACAAACACACACGTATACATTATTCATTATACCTATTCGTAGAGGTACAGATATATATATATATATATA
>NC_068982.1:172346816-172351479 GCF_001194135.2 Octopus bimaculoides | reverse complement strand
TATATACACACATGCGTATGGATTGGTGATCAGTGTACTGATCAAGAAACTTAAAATTTAATAATAGTAATAATCCTTTCTACCATAGGCACATGGCTTGGAATTTGTTGGGAGGGGAATAGTCGATCACATCGACCTCAGTACTTGACTGGTACTTAATTTATCGATCCCAAAAGGATGAAAGACAAAGTCGAGCTCAGCGGAATTTGAATTCAGAACCTAAAGACGGACGAAATGCCGCAAAGCATTTCACCCGGCGTGCTAACGTTTCTGCCAGCGCGCCGCCTTAAGTACAAAGATCTTAACAAAGAACGGTAATACGCCGTTGTGGTGATGATTTTAGTTGGGCGTTAGTTAATGGCGATGATGGTGGTTTTCCCTTGTAAGTAGAAAGGAGTTGAAGGCGAAGAACTTTTATTTTAGTTTTTAGACTGAAATTTACTAAAGAATATGCCGATATGAGTTACCGCATGCGCCTTAGTGCATGAGCGATGTCGTCGCATTTGTTATTTCCATTTACCCTTTATTCAGGGTTACATATTCAGAAGGCGCGCGGTTTAGTGATCAGGGTATTCAACTAACGATCATAAGATCGTTAGTTCGATTCCTTGCGTTGCATTGTGCTCCTTAGCAAGACACTTTATTTCACGTTCATTCAGCTGGCAAAAATGAGTGGTAGTTTGTATTTCAAAGGGTCAGCTTTGTCATCTTCTGTGTCACGCTGAATCTGCCCAAGAACTACGTTAAGGGGTATGCGTGTCTGTGGTGTACTTGAACATTAACTTCACTTGCAGGTTGTTCCATTGATCGGACCAACTGGAATCCTCGTCGTCGTAACCGACGGAGTGTCAGAATTCTCCATTTATTTATATATGTGCATATATGTAAACACACACATACTCACGCATATGCATATGTATATACATTCCCCATTAATTTCCCCATTATTAAAAATATCGCTTGCTAATTTTCATTCTACATCAATTAAGTACAAAAGTTTAACACTTGTCTTCAATATCCCTAAAAATGTATAAGCCACACACACACAATATATATTTATCTAATTATCAAATTAACTTGATGTACTTTTTCATGTTGGTTCTCCATCCAAGTTCGCAATAGATAACCCAGATATATATATTTCCTTTGATAAACATTTAAAAATCAGATATTGTATTTCATTTACTACACTTGCCTCTCAGATTTATTCGCCGCGCTGTACACCCTACTTATTTATGCAATTATTTCTAGAATCACTCTGTCCACTACAATAACCAACTAAATATTAAATCCACTTTGCTCTACATTTTATACTTTTCAGAACTTAACACATCAAACTCTTCTCGAAGTCAGGTTTTGACGTATGAAATGCTCTCCATGGTATTTGATACGTCAGTCTTTTTCAACATCAGCCATACGTCACTATCAATTTTAATAATTACCTCCGTCTTAGCGAAGGCGGAGGTATTGTTTTTAGTCGTGTTTGTTTGTTTGTTTGTCCGTGGACAAGATATTTCAATAACCGCTGGATGGATTCGGATGAAACTTTCAGGGCTGTTTCACCTCGTGACTGGCACGAACTGATTAGATTTGGGGATCAATCCGGTATCAGACAAGGATTCTGGATTATTTTTTCTGATTTTTTTTTTTTTTTTACCTAATTTTTGAGAGCGGTCGGGTTCATTTTTAGTATCCTGGTTTGTGAGATCAATCGAGTTTATTTCAGATATTCTAATTTTAAAAATCATTTCTGGCTAATTGTTTAGAAGACGTTGGTGCTGCCTTGACGGCGGTTTGCGCTCTCTGAGTGCTCTTGTCTATTCTTTCAGTTTCCTTTCCCAGCAGGTGATGATACGTGGCCAAGTGGTTAGAGTGTTGCACACATGATCACAAGACTTTGGTTCGATACCCGGTCCGAGCCCATATACATACATACATACATACAAAAATACCCAGTTGTTGATGTTGAAATTCCAATGAAGGAGCCTTGAATCTAGGTTAGAAACCAGCTCTTTCTCTATTGGCAAGGAATCTTGAAATAAAACTGAACAATAACATACACATACACATGTACTCACACACACATACACGCACACACACACACACACACACACACACACACACACACACACACACACACACACACACACACACACACTTATGGACATGTCCAATGGGCTACCACACACTTTCCGTTTACCAAACTTACTGATGTGGCATTGGTCAGCCCGGAGTTATAGCAGAGAAGACACTTGCTCAAAAAGCCGGGCAGTGGCACTGAATCCAAAACCAAATGGTTGCAAAGCGGGCTCCTTAATAAACATAACCTTATCTATACATATAGAGCAGTGCTCCGCAACCGGTATGCTGCGGCACACTGGTGTTCTACGAAACGATGCTAGGTGTTCCACAGTGTGCCACAGTATAACCTGAATATAATTTTTTTACCCTTACTTTTTGTTATATTTTTTAGTTCAGGTGTACCGCCAAATTTTGAAAAGAATATAAGTATACCGCAAGTGTAAAATGGTTGCGGTGGACCGCTATACAGTAAAAAAAGAAAATTCTTTGTAGAAAGAAGTCAGATTTCAAAAATAAGCAAGGAAAAATACTTAAATGTTAACTTTCGAAAATGGTATTTTATATTAAAGGTGGAAAAAAATTATTCGTGAAACAAGAAAATACGCTATGCTTAAAAGGATTCTTTCTTAGAGAACTGTCTCAAAGAGAATAGATGAAACTTATTTGTCCCTTGGTATTGTTATTCGAAAATATCTCATTCTTAAATCTACATAGCATGTATGGATGTATGTATGCATGTATGTATGTATGTATGTATGTATGTATGTATGTATGTATGTTTATATGCATGCACATATATGCATATATTGATACTTACACAGCTATTCGTATATACTCAGACATATAAATAGATACGCACACACACAGGCACGCACACGCGTGCACACACACACACACACACACACACACACACACACACACACACAGGTATCTTTTGTACTTTTTGTTTTAGCCGTTAGACTGTGACCATGCTGGCTGGGGGTACTGCCTTGAAGAAATTTTAGTCGAATGTATCGAGCCCAGCACTTATTTTCTAAAAGTCTTGTTACAGGTACGTAAACACACAAACACCGGTTGTCAAGCGATGGTGGTTGTGGTTGTGGTGGTACAAACACAGACACAATGACAAACGCACGCACACACACACTTACACACACGCGCGCGTATATGTGAGCGTGTATACATACATACATAAATACACACACACACACACACACACACACACACACACACACACACACACACACACACACACACACACACACACATATATATATATATATATATATATATATATATTCGGCGTTGCTCAGGATTGAAATGGCATAGCTTGTATATATATTACAGTTATGTTGAAACAGGAGTAAATAATGGGCTAACT
The DNA here is from genome assembly GCF_001194135.2 of Octopus bimaculoides. Lineage (NCBI taxonomy): Eukaryota > Metazoa > Mollusca > Cephalopoda > Octopoda > Octopodidae > Octopus > Octopus bimaculoides. The sequence goes on along the minus strand of NC_068982.1, from coordinate 172,348,016 downwards.
GGGCTAAGCGACATGTCATGCGTCCATTTGGAGTATGTATATATATATATATATATATATATAGACAAGGAAGTCAATTTGTAGACAGAACTTACAAACCCCGTTTGAGCGTATAAGGCTCTAGAGGAAAATAGCTTGAGGGAAAAAACTTGAGTCGATTTTGGATAGCTTTTTGTAATGTATGACCGCTATCATTGGCTAGTGATAAAGGCTTATCGGCTGTATGTGGCCCATAGCGGTCATACGTACGCATGTACGACCGCACGCACAACGCTTTTCAATTGAGGAAGAAATGTAAATAGTGTATTTAAATAGACGGAGTGTAAAAAATTTAAATAAGTAAAGCCGTACAAATGCCGTAAAGACAAAATTACGTACGACAAAACTGAAATACATTGAAGTCAGTTTTTAGGCAGATGTGGCAAAACTGAATTGAAACACACATAGTGGACAAAAATGAAAAATAACTAAATTATTTTTCAGGGAGAACGTACGGAAACGGTAACAACAGAGATTTCTACGCACCACTAAAAGAAATATATGGAACTCAATTTCTAGATAGAAGTTAGTGGGCGTGTGAGTTAAAGAGGGAGAGGGAGAGGGAGAGAGAGTGACAAAACAGACATAGATTAAAAGAGAGGAACTATTATAGAGGGTGAGAGAGAATGTGAGTAAGCAAAAGAAACAGACGATAAGAAAAAGAGAGAAGAGAGAGAAATAAACAGAGATAAAAGGGTGAGAATCGGTCGAAAACTGCAGAAGCTTTTAGAGAAAAACCCGTGAAAAACACCGTTTCCCCTTGTTTCCCACTTCACACGGGAGCTCTAGGGAAAATGTTATAGTACATGACCATCCTTGGCACATAAGTAATGTTTGTGTAAAGTTTGGTGAAAATTGGTTGAAAACTGTAGAAATGCATACATACTACACACACACACACACATATCCTTTGTTTTATACACACACACGCACACGCATATGTGTGTGTGTATACATAAATACGACGGGCTTCTAGTTTTCTTCTACAAAATCTACTCACAAGGATTTGGTTATCCTTAGGCTATAGAAGAAGATATATGCCCAGGGTCTCACGCAGTGGAACTGAATCCTGGACCATGTGGTTGGGAAGAACACTTCTTACCACACAGCAACGCTTGCGCCTACTTATATATATATATATATATATATATATATATATAT
>NC_068982.1:172344919-172346787 GCF_001194135.2 Octopus bimaculoides | reverse complement strand
TAAACATTCATACACACATACAGACAAGCACTCATTCTTGCACTCACACACACACACACACACACACACACACACACACACACACACACATATCTAACGCGTTTTGATATACAAACGTTAAAAAATTAACCATTCGACAAATCTATTAGATTTGTGTGCTTGTGTGTGTGCGCGCGTATGTGTGTGCGTATGCATGTGTGTGTATGTGCGTGTGATGCGCCTGCATCTCGATTTCATGGGTGACTTGAATTACATAATATTTACTAAGGAGCAGCGTTTTTAAATGTTACACACGCTGTAATTACTGAAAACCACTCCCTGGTCTTTATCCATAAGTCCATGTTTACTGGTGCATGCCACCTTCACGATTGGATACTGCTCTGTCAGTAGGCCACCTGATTTCAATTTGCTTTCTGATTACAGGTCGTTTACTGTACAACCAGTTTTAACTTCAATTGCTGAAGAAGGCTCCCTTGAGAAACCTATGAACGCTAAATGAACTATACACCACAAATAATTCTTCGTTGTACACACACACACACACACACACATATATGTATAGGCACAGGCGTGGTTGTATGCTAACGAGCTTGCTTTCCAGCTACGTGGTTCCGGATCCAATCCCACGGCGTGACATCTTGGGCAAACGTCTTCTACAATAGCCTCGGGCTGACCAAAGTCTTGTGAGTGGATTTGGTAGATTTAAACTTAAAGAAGTCTATCGGATATATATATATATATATATAATATAGAATGGGACAAGAACGCAAAACATCCAGACAGTTTAGGTGATATAAGAAAAGGACGAAGCATACAAATAGACGATACAAAGAAAACACTGACATGTCATTCGGAATTTCCTCTCTTCAGTTGAGATCCAGATTATCCTTGCAATTTTGGCTACACGAGGGGTTTCTCAAAAGTTCCTGGTTTTGGGTAAAAGAAAATACTGGAGGATCAGTCTGTTATGCTTTTATTCAATATTTTCCTCTCTCTCAGATTCACACACTTAATGCAGCGGTCCTTCACTTTTTCTAAGCTCTGTAAAAGAGCTCGGAATGCTGGGCCGCTAACCAGGCCTTTCATCAGCACCCTCTCTCTCGTGTGTGTGTGTGCGTGTGTGTGTATGTGTGTGTGTGTGTATGTGTGTGTGTGTGTATGTGTGTGTGTGTGTGTGTGTATTAAATACCTTTGTAGACCATGTAAGTACGACGCTAAGATGTACCTGTGTAAAGTGTGAGAGTGAGCCCGACGCCCACTCACACACTTATAGACATGTATAGTCTTTATATCTCTTATTCACACAAAATCTCAACCACACGAATATCTACACGTATACACACATACACAATCCTAGATAACTACTAATGCGTCACACATATAAATTACTCTTAGCAATTTAGAACAATACCACAAACAATATGAACAAAATAATTACTGTCAAGAACAACACCCATCTACACACACATGCATAGACACGCACATACGTACACACGCACATACAACATACAACATACGCATATATTAATATTATAATATAAAACTCTCTTTAAAAAAGGACGTAAATAAAAGAAAACAAAATGAATGTAAAATAAACCTGCAGAAAAAAGAAAAAACAAAAAACAGAAAATTTCTAGGACAGAGAAAAGAATTAATCAGTTTTAAATTTATCGTATATTGAGTAAATGAAAGACAGAGGGTAAAGTACAACAACGGCAGCAGCAGCATAAAGAATCTATATTAAACTTACCCTCTCTCTCTGTGACTCTCTGTGGGTTGTTTTCACTCTCTTCTTCGCCTCCGTATATCTCTCTCTCTCTGTCTCTCTCTCTCTCTCTCTCTCTCTCTCTCTCTCTCTCTCTCTCTCT
>NC_068982.1:172341694-172344846 GCF_001194135.2 Octopus bimaculoides | reverse complement strand
ATTACAGGGTGCCTTAATATGCAAATACGCACACACACACACACACACACACACACACACACACACACACACACACACACACACGAGCACACATAGGCACACGTACACAGACAAACATGCACGTACACACGTTCTCATACACACGTATATACATATACACAAAACTAATACGCACACACATTTTTGATCTTGTTAGTCACTGGACTGTGGCCATACTTGGATACCACCCCGAAGGGTTTTAGTGGAACAAGTCAATTCCAGTAGTTATTTCTTAAAGCCGGGTATGTATTCTAATGTGCTCTTTTACCGAACTACTCCGGTTGTCAAACGGTTTGGGTACAGACACAATCATACGCACACATGTATGTATGTATGTATGTATGTATGTATGTATGTATGTATGTATGCATGTGTGTATGTATGTATGTATGTATGTATGCATGTGTGTATGTATGTATGTATGCATGTATGTATGCATGTATGTATGCATGTATGTATGTATGTATGTATGTATGCATGTATGTATGTATGTATGCATGTACGTATGTATGTATGTATGCATGTGTGTATGTATGTATGTATGTATTCTTTTATTCTTTTACTTGATTCAGTCAGTTGACTGCGGCCATGCTGGAGCACCACCATTGGAGGGATTTTTTAGCCGAACAAATCGACCTCAGGACTTATTGCGCCAAGTACTCATTCTATCGGACTCTTTTGCTGAGCCGCCAGGTAATGGGGACGTAAACATATCAACAGCGGTTGTCAAACGGTGATGGTGGAGGAACACAGACACAAAGGTACACACACACACGCGCGCGTGCACACACACACACACACAGACAGACACACAGAGACACACAGAGACACACACACACACATACATACATACATACATATATATATATATATATATACACGACGGGCTTCTCTCAGTTTTCTTCAAACGAAACCACTTACATGGCTTTGGTCACCTCGAGGGATTATAGTAGAAGACACTACTTGCCCAAGGTGCCACACAGCGGGAGTGAACCCGAACCCACAAGGTTCAAGAAAAGAAAATAAACAAACAAAAACAAAAAAAACAACAAATAAGTTTCTCAGATAATTTTGGTTGAGGAAAGAAGAAACAGAGGCCATAAAGAAATTAACCTTCACAGATTCTCCAAGACTAGCGGAATGGATGTCGTTAATGTTTCTCTTCAGCTATTGCGTCTGGAGAAAAGAAATGGGCCGCAAAGGAGTTCCTGAGAATGGACAAAATGCGATGGTCAGTGTAAGATTTGCGGGTTGACCTTTGGACGCAATATCAATGAGGAGAGGAGGAGAAATGAATGATTAAAGTCTATTTGTATAGAAGTGGCACAAGCCCAACGGTCTCTGAAGTGGCAGAGGCCATGGGAGTAGTAGCAATTGTAGCAGTTTGTAGTTGTAGTAGCTGTAGTTACTGGTAGCAGTAATAGTAGTACTAGTTACTAGTTGTAGTTGTAGTAGTAATAGTTGTTAGCAATAGTGATAATAGTTAGTGGTAGTAGTTGTAGTGATAGTGGTGGTGGTAGCAGTTGTAGTAGTAATAGAAAAGACAGCGAGAGGTTAGCGAGCGTCTTTGATGTCCTGAAGGTGAGGGGATTGTATCCCTGAGTGATTCGCGCCAATAAGTCGACTGTCTGTTCGAGCCGTCCAGGTCGAAGTGAGTTCGATATAATTATGGGACTCTCCGACTCTGCTCAGAGCACAGATCTAGACGTTTTATTTTTACTCCACAAGTTTAGTTGATGACGAGCTTCACGAATCTGGCTGGGAGTAGATAGCACGGGGACAACCCTATCCTTACAGTTTCCTTGTTATTTCCATCGAATCTGGAAAGACTAAAAAGCCGCCTTCGGTTTTCTTTTGGAATTTTAATCTCTCCGTCTCCATTGAGATCTGTTAAAAGGGCGGTTAACTTGGATACAAGACTTTACTATTCTTTCACAAGCCCAATGGACTTATTTTTTGTAAGTCTAGTACCCAAGTTGCCACCCAGTGGCACTGAACCCGGAACTATGTTGTTGTGAAGCAAGCTTCTTACCACACACACAGACACACACACACACACGCTCACACACAGAGCCACACACACACACAGAGCCACACACACACACAGAGCCACACACACACAAACACATACACACACATATATACGTATATATATGTATATATAAATGTATATCTATATATAAATGTATATATGTATATATATGTACAGGGGTTGGACAAAACAATGGAAACACCCAGTATCACAGCATTATAACTTTGAGATATCTATAAAACCGCCAAAAGCTTCTTTATTTTTATGTTTTTTTATTTATTATTAGTGTTGCTTGATATGTTTTGCTAAAATTGCTGTTTCTTTTCGGATATCATCAGAAAAAGGCAATTAAAATTCATTAAAATGTCAAATCTATCGGACTTTCAAAGAGGTCCCAATTGTTGGTGCTCGTATAGCAGGCGCAAGCGTAACGAAAACAGCCGAAATGTTTGGTGTATCAAGAAGTACTGTCCCGAAAGTAATGACAGCCTTTGAGAAAGAGGGAAAAACCTCCTCATCTAAACAAAACTCCGGAAGAAAACCAAAACTTTCAGATAGGGACCGTCGGACTATTACGCGAATTGTTAGAATGGATCACAAAATACAGCTCCCAAAATTACTGCAGAGCTTAATGACCACCTCGAGGACCCAGTTTGCACAAAAACTGTTCGCATGAAACTGCACAAAGCCGGATTTTACGGGAAGGCTGCAATCAGAAAACCACTACTTTCCAAAAGAAACGTTGCAAAGTGTTCAGAGTGGAGTAAAAACCTACAGAATTGGCTCCTAGAGCAGTCGAAGAATGTTATTTTCTCGGACGAGTCATCCTTTACCTTATTTCCGACCACCGAGTATAGTTTGGAGACAGCCAAAAGAAGCATTTGACCCAGACTGTTAAACAAAGAGGAGGATCTGTGGTGATCTGGATTGGTGGTGGTGGTGGTGATGGGGGTAATATCTTGGAAATCTGCCGGCCCAGTGGTTTCCCTTCATGGCAGAATTAATATTCAAGACTATTTAAGCATTTTATCTGATCAAATTCATCCTATGGTTGTGGAACTGTTTTCGGAGGGAAACGCAA
>NC_068982.1:172341191-172341684 GCF_001194135.2 Octopus bimaculoides | reverse complement strand
TAATATTCAAGACTATTTAAGCATTTTATCTGATCAAATTCATCCTATGGTTGTGGAACTGTTTTCGGAGGGAAACGCAATCTTTCAGGATGATAATGCACCACTTCACACAGCTAAAGTTGTTACTAAATGGCGCGAAGAACATTCTAGTGAAGTTGAACATCTTATCTGGCCACCACAGTCCCCAGATCTCAATATTATTGAACATTTATGGGACATTTCAGAAAAACAAGTAAGGAGTCGATATACTCAATGGAGTCGATATCATCAATGGAGAATGTTTTAGCTGAAGAATGGACAAAAATTCTTTTGGAAACAACTCAAACTTTGTAAGAGTCCATACCTCATAGAATTCAAGCTGTAATTACTGCCAAAGGTGGTCCTACCCCATATTAAAATAAATTTGCTTGAAATTTTAAGGTGTTTCCATTATTTTGTCCAACCCCTCTATGTGTACACCCCTCTATGTGTACACCCCTCCCCCCATATATAT
>NC_068982.1:172339138-172341093 GCF_001194135.2 Octopus bimaculoides | reverse complement strand
GTATATATATATATATATATATATATATATATATATACGTATGTACGTAAATATGTACGTTCGTACATTCGTATGTACAAATGTTTTGTATGTACATATATAAGTCAAACACACGCACATATACCTACACATACACACACATACACATAGGTATATCTAGAGAAAGATAGAGAGAAAGAGAGAGAGAAAGAGAGAGAGAGAGATGGAGGGGAGACAGTGGGATAGGAAGAGAGGAGAGAAAGGGAGAAAGAGCTATGCAGTTATTGATTACAAACATACACACACACATGCACACACTCACACACAAATATATGTGAGCATGTATGTATAGATGTAGGTATGCATGTATATATGTATGTATATATATATATGTATGTATATATATATATATATATTCACACTCAAAAATGTACATGCCGAATTTAAAGACTACAGAGGGATTGTATGACAAGAAGAAGAATATACGAACACGACGACGACGACTACCACCACCACCAACAACAGCGTGAGCAACAACAACAACAACAACGTAAGCAACAACAACAACAAAACAGCTACAGCGGCAACAATAAGAAGAACTATATCTGCGGCTCAAGTTAAACAGTGACAAGTATGTAATAACAATGTGACAACAATAAACATGAATAATGATAATAAGAAAGGCCGATGAATGAATGAGAAGCAACGTCACAAGATTTTGCTATACACTAAACACCTCTTTGTCTTGCTTTATTATAAATGTCATCGTGATTATTACGTTGAACATCCGTAAAAGTTTCTGCAAGAGCATTTTTAGAAAGCAAACAAAACAGAAACTTCCTCCTAAATACCTAGAGGTCTCCTGTCAGTCTGTGTGCTTAGTTACGGTTTCAGGGTGTAAGTATGTGGGAGATATAAATCTCTAAATTTGTTGTTGCCAGATGATTTTCCTATCTGTTTCCCCAACGACTAAAAACTAGGTGTTTGTGACAATAGAGACAATTGTAGAAAATGAAAGGGTTCAACTGCAGGGAATTTACAAGTTACTCGTTGTTAAGCTGGTGGTTTAGTACTTTAGCTACGTCGACCGTTTCGTGTCTGGTTGATCAGCCAATTCTGCACGTGTTATATCTAAGTTAAAAATATATATATATAAAAAAAAATTAAACAAAAGCCGAAGGATATATCTGTAAAAAAAAAGCTTCATTGGGTTGTTGCGAACGTTATCTAAGAAATCTGCCCCAAACAGTTAATACACACACACATATAACAACAACAACCAACACACATATAAATGGTTCTTATAAAATTCGTTTTCACCAGATTTAAAAAAGTGTCTTCTAGTATAAGCCCTAGAGGTGACCAAAGCCATGTAAGTGGTTTCGTTTGAGGAAAACTGAGAGAAGCCCGTCGTATATATAGACATGTTAAGTTCTCTAAGAAAGAAAGAGTGCAATTTTCATCAGCATCAGCATTTTGAAAATAATCAGGTGAAAATTTGAAACAATTCAAGTAGTTGGAAGAAATTTAACAAGATCCTATATATCACTTAGTTTTTACTTTGCTAAGTTACAGGGGCTGTAAACAAACCAACATCGATTGCTCAGCAGTAGTGGATGATAAACGAAAGCACACACATTCACATGCACACACACACATATATTTACGACGGGCTGTTTTCCATTCACAGGGTATCGGTCAACCTGGGGCTATTATAGAAGACACTTGTCATGCGGTAGGACAGAACCCGGAACCATGTGGTTGGAAAGCAAACTTCTTATGACGCAGCCACACCTGCGCCTATGTTTTCTTTTAAAGTTTATTTTATAGTTAGAAGAAATGGTTATGCCATGGGCCTATACAAAGCCTTCGGGACTATAGGATGGAGGGGAGGACAATATCCTGAAACTGGAAACCTGGCTCAGATGGCTCGCTAACGAGCAGAACCCGCTAAAGACACTCAAGCTGCGATGGGG
>NC_068982.1:172333198-172338760 GCF_001194135.2 Octopus bimaculoides | reverse complement strand
AGCTCACCGCTTTAATTGGAACAAATATTGCGAGGCATTCTTGGCAACGCTCTAACTATTCTGATTTAAAAAAAAAAACATTTCCACCAGACTCCTGCCGACAGTCCTGCCAAGTGGACTGGTAAACTTAGAAAGTTAAGTGTATTGCACAAACACGTGACACAAGGCTTATTGAAGATTTGAACTCAAACCTATCAGATTAACAATTTCGTTGTTGCAGCAACTGTAAATGTGAACAAAGTGCAAAAAAAAAAAAAAAGTTCAAAAAGACATTCTAAAATCCACAAGAGAGTTTAGAGAAATTCCTTTTCATACTCAGAAGTCAGCAAGAATACATAGTTTAGAAGTAACCTCATGTGAAAACCGACAAGAGCATAAAAAAAACCCTGCTGTTTAGTAAACAAGAACAGAAGTTGTGTAACATTGATTCAATGTATGGTAACTACTAACTATACTAACAGATTAAATCGGGTGGTCTGTGTGTCTGTCTGTTTTTCTATCTATCTATGTTACATGCCTATAATACATATAAGTCCATAATACATACGGTATTCATAGATACATTCATGCATACATACAGACAATTATCCACACACACACACACACACACACACACACACACACACACACACACACACACACACACACACATATGAGCGCATATTTACATGTTTGCATTAATCATTAAATTTCTCAGATATGAACATAAAGAAAAAGAAAACAGAACGACGAATGAAATCCATGTATGCCTACGAGTGCTCGTGGGTACATAAAGAATGTACATCATTAGCTTATATTTCTGGCAAAAAAAGACAAAAATATCAGAATTTTTTTTCTAGGATTAAACGCACACACACATATTGATATTGCTTGGGAAACATAATTGCTAATACTACCGAATCAGAGCAGTGTTTGATTTCAGTGGAACAGTAATTAATTTGTGGAGGAAGAGAAATGGGGTGAGGAATTTGTTTAGCTGGCAGTGCTGTGTTCGGTTACTCTGACGAGGAAATATTACCTATTACAAGGTAGTTAGCGTCCTATTCAGAAAGCGGCTTATGTCGTCAAAGAGGATCATAATATTTTTGCTTGCCGGATTTGGAGGAAGTTGTAATACCAATTGTCTTTGCAAGCCCTCCAGGACCGGTAAGAATGATGCAATCAATATTTCAATTAACCCCTTGCATGTCAACACCTGCGAGAAAGATATGAGCAGAGAGGAGATTTAAGAGAGCCGATGTTCAGTGAAGGGAGAACTGGATAAAGTAATTAGTGTAGAGCCTGAGAAATTTGACTTAACGAGGGCGACCAGAGGAAGAGTAACGGGTGGAATGAGAGTTCGCGGATGTGGTTTAACCAGAGTCGAAGAACAGAGGTCATTATTGTAGAGGTAGAAAAGGCAAAGAGAAGAGACAGCGTGGCTGTAGACCAGAATCTGGGGTGTATGTGGGTGTCTTTGTGCTAATCAGCAGGATGCAATTTATCTGGATGCAGTTTTGGATGTCAGTGGGTGTAACAATAGATCGTCCCACATGTGACATCAATATTCCATTGTGGGCCTCACGTGATCTGTATAAAGTACACTGATAAAGAAATGATAGTAAATGACTACGATATACTCATAGTATAAAAAAATTCGAAGCAAACTGAAATAAAAGGAAACGAAATGGTTGGATTGTTAATATTTCGATAAATGTTGATTAAACATTTCGCTGGTGCTTTTTAAGAGAAACGACTTGAATATTTTTGTAATCAAAAACATCAAAACATATTACAAAGGAAATAAAAGGTTTTCACACATAAGAGTAGCTCCAGCGAGGTAGCCACTTCTTGTTTGCTTGACCTTCAAGAAATACCAATTACTTCTTTAAAACATCTAAAATCTCAAAAGAAGCTAAAACACATTAAATAGTGAGTGTAGTGTCATTTTCTGATGACTGGTAAGACAGAATGATTACAGGTGAAACTTCATTCATCATAGGTCTACTGGGTGAGGACTCATTCAAAAGTTGGGAGGGATCTGGGGATTTCAAACCCTGTATGAAACAGTGATTTCTACACTCTTAAAAAGAATTATATCCATAACTTGGCATTCAGTTCCTTTAGAACCGTTTAGGTTTGTTTACTTCCTTGTAAGCTAGCGTTTTGTCAAGGTGTCATGGATAGAATAAATACCAATCTTAAAAAACTAAAACTAATACGTATTTGGCGCGATTTGATCGACTAAATTCATTGAGATTGTGCTCCAGAATGGCCCAAATATTTTGTGATCGTAATCAGCAAAAGTGTAAAAAAAAAAAGAAAATCGTTGAGCTAGTGAATTTGTTTTTCGTCACTACATAAATATTTCTAATAATGCTCATTGCATTAAATTCGTTAACACAAAATTAACGTAGCTGCCATTGGAAATACAAAGCTAATCCCACAGGGCTTTTCAAAACTGTGAAAGGAATATCTGGATGTATAAGGCAATGAGATGCTTGTAACTGAGTCGTTTTCATTTGTTTGTTTTTTGTTCACTGCGTCAAAACCCTTTCGACGGGAATTGTATTGTAGTCCCTAGACAAGGGACGCAAAAAGTGCAACCCCTAGGGTCTCCCTGGCATCTTCTCAGCTTGTCTGGGTCGCGTTATGAAGGTCAGACATCCTATTATAAAACAATGTATCTTGGAAGAATTAGTGTAAAATGTATCATGTTGCTTGGAACAGACTATTTTTATGGAAGCATAAAATAATAACATGGCTTCTCACACACTGTGGTGTCATAGGCATATGGATACACAATGCACACAGACATACACGCACTAATTAGAAAAAAATACAAACAATGCCATAAAAAACGTGCGAGTGAGTCATGGAAGCATGTGTGGGCTTGTGTGTAAATACCGACCTTATGTATGTATGTATGTATGTATGTATGTATGTATGTATGCATGCATGCAAGGGTACGCACATGTGTAAGTGTGTGTTTCAATATGCTCTGGAATTATGTAAGAAAAATAATTATTACTACAACGAGAAAACAATATAGAAGGAAATTATGCATTTATCTGTGTGCGTATGTGTGTGTGTGTAGACATGTTTGTTGTGTGCGTGTACGTGTTTGGGTTTGTGTGTGTACGTGTAAGTGCGTGTCTGTGTGTCTATGTGCATGTGTTTGTGCCTGTGCTTGTCTGCTTCTATCTGTGTCTAACTGGTAAATATGTCTGGCGGTACTCCGCCTATATGCAAATCAACTGTTATATAACTCAAGCGATTACAAATCTACAAGGAAAAAGAGGAAAGAGATGGGGAGGGGGTGCGGTGTATGGTGCAGATAGAAAAGTCACTCATACTTTTTTCTTATCTTCTATGAATTACTCTCCGCTTCCGGTGAAGGTGCATGCCAACAGCCCAAAGTACATGCATGATGTAGAACAGACAAAGAATAATGAAAAAAAAATTGAAAGTAAGGAGGAAGGTCAGAAAAACACACTATACTTCCTCAGTCGTCCATATTTATAACCCCTACACCAATTTCTGTCTCTTACTGACAGTAGACCTCCTTTCACCCCCACTTTATTGTATGAAAAAAAATAATTAAAGTTATTGTAAACAGCTCTGATGAAGAAATTTTAAGCCAGCGGTTTCGAAACGTATTTCATCGTAGAATCCTTATAAGATTTTCTAGAAATCGAGAAACTCTTACCCATATTTTTCTTACAAGGCTAGTCACCCTCCTTTTAATGAAACATTAGATATGACAAAAATTGATTTATTCATAAAAGAACCCTTCTTAATTTTGAAAATAATGAATATTATGTGTTTTATTTAATCTTTTTATTCAGTTTTATTAAATGATCCTCTCATCTTTCAGAATTTATCATTCTAGGGATCATTGGAGTCTTAAAGATTGCTTTAAGTTAATGAAACACTCGTTAAATACATCTGCATACAATATCGAACTATTCGTATAACCTGTTTTCTACTTACAACTGGGAACATTGGGTCATTTGAGAATTGATATCTTAAGTATCGACTCATCTGACCGAAGCATTGGTGATACACTACAAGCGCTGATACACAAGCGTGCCGTGTCTTCACGCTGTCCATTGTATCACTACTTCAACGTTTTTTGTTCTTCAGAACTAACTAGTTGCTTACTAACGCTAGCAAAGACCCATCCAAAACACCGGTCACTATTGCTTTTTCCACTGCTACAGCACTTCCTTTCTCAGGTCCTACGTTTCATCTAAAGCTTCCTCTTCAGAGGAAGAATTCGTTTTTGGAATTGTCTTCCTGCTCACGTTTTCCCTGCAGTCATCCTCACAGCTGTTGATGATAAGGCCGTATAAAAAAAAAGTAATCAGGTGATCTGTTGATTCGGCTGTGTGCAACTGACCAACTCTAACCATTATTCACAACAACAATGAAACTATCACCAGTAAGAACTCTTCTTAACACATTACCACCATCACAACTACTCCTTAATTACCAATAGGAAGATATTTCTTTCAAATTTTGGCACAAGCTAGCAATTTCATGGGAGGAGTTGATTATATCCTCCACCCAGTGCTTAACTGCTACTAATTTTATCAACCTCGAAACGATGACAGGCAAAGTCGACCTCAGCGGAATTTGAAGTCAGAACATGAAGACTGACGAAATGCCGCAAACCATTTTGCCCAGAGTGCTAACGATACTACCAGCTCACCACCTTTCAAAGTAAGAAGATATTAGAATATGATCTTTTTCCATTAGGTTTAATAGAATAATTTACTTTTATTTGAGGTAGATTTGGATTTCTACTGTATAACTTACAAAGGACAATAAGTAATTACTTCTACCCCACCCAAAAAAACAACTATTAACAACAACTATTCAATTAACTATAGAAAAAAAAATATGTCGTCTATATTTATAAAAAATACTAATAGTTAGACCTTCGCCTGAATCACGCGTTGAAATTATAAATACATTTATTCCCGTTTCTGATTATAAATAATCTTTGGCTGTTGCTCTGAGATGGGACCTGGCTACGTCGAAGACTAATTGCACTGCACAGTCATTGTTGGTTTTGTCTCGACCAAGTAAAATATTACCACTTTAAATGAATGTCTTCGATGGAAATCATTTCAATGACGCTAAGCAGATCCAGCTCAGTCATTGCAACTATATTTCTTTTAACTTTTCATGTGCACCGATGTTTATTTGTTGTTGTTGGCACTCCATCGCTTACGACGACGTGGGTTCCAGTTGATCCGATCAACGGAACAGCCTGCTCGTGAAATTAACCTGCAAGTGGCTGAGCACTCCACAGACACGTGTACCCTTAACGTAGTTCTCGGGGATATTCAGCGTGACACACCGTGACAAGGCTGACCCTTTGAATTACAGGCACAACAGAAACAGGAAGAGTGAGAGAAAGTTGTGGTGGAAGAGTACAGCAGGGTTCGCCACCATCCCCTGCCGGAGCCTCGTGGAGGTTTAGGTGTTTTCGCTCAATAAACACTCACAACGCCCGGTCTGGGAATCGAAACCGCGATCCTATGACCGCGAGTCCGCTGCCCTAACCACTGGGCC
>NC_068982.1:172329688-172333074 GCF_001194135.2 Octopus bimaculoides | reverse complement strand
CCCCTCCACAATAAACTCTACACACACATGTATATATGTATACTTACACGAACACATACAGAGATGCTGTACGGATGAAGCTAGATAATGGCGGATGGTATCAAACTTATGTGAAATGCAAACAATGTGAAGTATAAAACACACCATTTCCACCATGTTGTTTTCAGCAGGACAAAATTAACACCCAATCGTTGTGAATATAAACAAGCTTCAAACAACATGTAGTCAGCAGGGTGAGGATCAATAATTATATACTTATACGTTGCTGAGCGTTTCATCTTTTTGAATAAACATTTAAATACATACATACATGAATACGCACACACACACACACAGACACATATATATATACGTTAGCTTATTTTTGTTTAAATTATGCAAATTATCTAGGCCATTTTGAGTTCTACTCTCTGGGTGAACGGAGATAAACTACGACAATACTCGTGCTGATGACGCCTGTTGAGGTAGAAACACTTGTTCACGGCGTCCTACATCTCCAGACAATAAACCTGTCCTTTACTGTAGAAGCATTTCAACTTCAAGGAATTCTTGACTCTTGAAATGAACTCACCTCCCACATGGAGCTGGTCCTCATTGACATTTGGTAACTATATGTTATCTAGAGGCGCAGCTAGTTTTCATAATTCAAGAATTTAGGTTGTATTGTATTTAATATACCTATATTAGTCTTTCTCTGTCTCTCCACCGCTCTCTCACTTTCTGTCAGTCTGTTTTTCAGTCTGTCTGTCCGTCTGTCTGTCTGTCTGTCTGTCAGTATATCTGTCTGTCTGTCTGTCTGTCTGTCTGTCTCTCTCTCTCTCTCTCTCTCTCTCTCTCTCTCTTTATATATATATATATATATATATATATATGTATGTGTATAATATATACATACATACATGTGTCTATCTATCTATCTATCTATCTATCTATCTATCTATCTATCTATCTATCTATCTATCTATCTATCTATCTATCTATCTATCCATCTATCTATCTATTTCTCTTTGAGTGTGTGTATGTATTCATGCCTGCGTATACCTATGAAAGCAGTTCCAGATCTATAATGGATGTTCCAGTAACTGACTGATATTTGTCTCCCCACTTCTGTGTTAAAAAGCTATCCGCTATTGAGTTACCTTTCAATATCCAGAGGTAGAATTTGTCGCCACAAAGTCTGCAACACCCACTTCTTCTGCAAATTCCTTACGATATTTGATATATTTATATTACAAATCATGGAACGTGATATTTCAATCTTTTATTGTCTATCTTTCACTTGTTTCATTTATTAGTCTGTGGCCATGCTGGGGCAACGCCTTGACGAATTCTGGTCGAACGAATCGACTCGTGTTTTTTAAATTTCTTTTCTTTTTTTTTTATAAGTGTGATACTTATTCTTTCGTTCTGTTATGCCGAACCGCTATATTACGGGGATGTAAAGACACCAACACCGGCTGTGAAACGGTGGTGGGAGACGAACACAAACACACACACACACACACACACACACACACACACACACATACACATACACGATGAGCTTCTTTCAATTTCTGTCTACCAAAATCCACTCACAAAGCTTAGGTCGGCCCTAGATGCCCAAGATCCCACGCAGTAGGATTGAACTCAGAATCATGTAGCTGGGTAGCAAACCTCCTACCACGCATGCATGAATTTTTAGTAAAAACTGTGTAGTATAAAAATAAATACAATATATATATTCTTATATTCCCCATAGGGTTTACATGACTAGATTTCTAAATACGCTATTAGTTTACATAATTTACAGTTAAATAAAATTATTGGAGTATTTCACTTTTCCTTACCACTCTTCGCCTCGAGATTTAAATCCAGCTGGAGTTTATGTTACTTTTCTTCCCTTCTGGTATTCTGTTGATATTAGTAATATGCTTTTGAATATGTATGTGTGGTTATGTGTGGGAGGTCCATTTTTCGTACCTCACATTTTTGTTCCAATGAATTTTGACCTTGGACCGAAGTGACGCTTTCAGTATTGCTAAAGAAACACTTCGATATTTTTGTCTTCTCTGAACATGAATTAAAGTTATAAATACATATCAATGGCGACTCCGGCACTCGGGCTGTTCGGGCTTAGCCCGAATATAAATTGAGTAAAGTGAACGCGTATTTGCAAGCTGATTTAATATCTGCCAACACTGACTTCAAGTATATAATTGCAGCCGATAACTCAGGCTCCTTTTATAGAGCTTGGTCGCAGTTCATTTATGTTCGTTCATCATCTGGCGGTCGTCATAGAGGTGCCCTATGTCAAAAAGTATCGTTGGTAGCAGACGTTCTCTCGACATCGTTCACACACGCCTTGCTCGGGCTCAGAAGTTACAGCCCGAGTTGTCATCTATAATCGTAAAAATTAAAAGTAATTCAAATTCTGTTTTCTTGAAACAATAAATTTCTATAGAGATTAGGATTTAAATTCCAACCTATGAAAAGTTTCCGTTCTACAATATTCTTAAAGGAACGAAAACATATCCAGCAACTCGGGCTGATACGAACGAGCCTGGTAGGTGTAAAAGACTAAATGGCATCTCTTGTCAAGAGTACAGACAACAGTCAGATTGCTGATGTTTGTTGTGCACTCAGCTATCGTTATTTGATTGCTGTTATTCTGTGCGTCTGTGTGTAAAGATCAGCTGTATTTTGCAGGGTTCATTTATTTAAATCCTTAACTTAGAAATGGAGAAAGACATGATGCTAGATATAAAAAATAAAGCCATTTGAGGCCAGAAATATTGCGGAAAAACACGAAATTCTTATGCGAAATCTGTGATGAACACGAATGATGCTGATGACCTGGCGTCGCTTCTGACACACACACACACACACACACACACACACACACACACACACACACACACACACACACACACACACACACACACACACGCGCGCGTACACACGCACACACACACACACACACACACACATGTACATATACATGTACATACAAGTGTGTATGTATGTGTTTATGTATATGTATATATATGCATATACATAACCATATATGTGTGCGTGTGTGCGTGTGTGTATATATATATATATATGTGTGTGTGTGTGTGTGTGTGTGTGAGAGAGAGAGAGAGAGAGTGTGTGTGTGTTTGCATATTAGTAAACATATCGTTACTATGCACAGGATTTAAAAATGAGATACTATCAGTTTCATGCCTCAGAAATATAATAGTCGGACAAGCTTGTACAGCGTGACATATATCGCGTGCATAGCTATACAAGCTTGTCCGACAATTTCATGTCGCATGATACTAATAGTGGCTAGCATTTAAATCCTGCGACAATTGTTACTTATCTCTCGCTGGATGAAGTACCGAAGTACTGCTTTCGATGTA
>NC_068982.1:172325221-172326199 GCF_001194135.2 Octopus bimaculoides | reverse complement strand
AAGAAGAAGAAGAAGAAGAAGAAGAAGAAGAAGAAGAAGAAAAAGGAGAACACGAACGACAACAACAACAAAAACAACAACAGCAACAACAAAAATATTATCCTTTAATAAATTTGAAAGGCAATTAGTCTCAGAAAATTGTCGATTCTATCAATACATACACACATATATTCGCTGTATCCACACGCACCTACACACATGTGCGCGTTTATACATACATACATACATACATATTCATTCGGATGTATGTTTATAGACATACGTATATACATATGTATATACACACACACACACACACACAGACGCACACACACATACACTCCACCACTCTACGTACGTACAGAAATGTTTTATTATATAAAATCGAATTTAGAATTAATTTTATTGTAAACATTGCATTAAAATAATATCGTCTACTAATAACAAAACAACCACATCACATTTACTTATATTCCCAGAAATCATTTCCTGTTGTCATTTTTCGTATTATGCTCTCCTTTACATATCTGTTATAGTTAGATTTCATGGAAAAGGTATACATCTGACATGAATAATTTGTGGTGTCCATTTTGAACCACAAAGAAGTAAAACTAATGGTATCAAAGAAAATAACGTTAATACAATGAGACAAGAAAAAAAAAATTAAAATTAACAAGCTGGTCACGAACCACGTAGCTCTTT
This sequence comes from Octopus bimaculoides, assembly GCF_001194135.2. Taxonomy (NCBI): domain Eukaryota; kingdom Metazoa; phylum Mollusca; class Cephalopoda; order Octopoda; family Octopodidae; genus Octopus; species Octopus bimaculoides. The sequence continues at coordinate 172,325,518 of NC_068982.1, read as the reverse complement.
ACCTAGTCCAGTGCGAATGCGTTCCACAAAACGTCATATTCGAAAATTAACAGCGTTCGTCCTCTTTTCCTGGACTGTCATGTTAGCTTGGCAATAACTATTAATATCAAGTACCACTGCCGTGGTCTCCTTTAGAGAGATTTAGAAATATTAATATTTCTATATATATAAATATACATATATATATATATATATATATATAAAGAAAATGAAGATATACAATTATCAATTCAAAAATTAAAATTTATTAACATAATATTATATTATATTCATATAGGCGCAGGAGTGGCTGTGTGG
>NC_068982.1:172319500-172324245 GCF_001194135.2 Octopus bimaculoides | reverse complement strand
CTATTTTAACTTTATCATTTGATCTACAGAAAAAAATAATTGCTGTGTGATTTATTGCTAGCAGGTTAGGTTATTATTTAAATGCACATGGAGAGGTCTAATCTACTTCGAGTCGATGTTTCTGAAAGAAATAACTACACATGAATCATAAGTGTTAGCATTCGCATATAAATGATACTACACCAGTGATTTGAAACTGTTTCCGATCTTTGGCACATTAAATTATGTACTAAACGTGTTATGGCATTTGTTAAAAGAGTTATGTTGTATAGAAAGGAGATCGACTATTAAAGCAAACTTCAAAGCAATGCACATGTACCAGTGTGGAGCATTAAAAACGATTTAGAAAGGCGGCGAGCTGGCAGAAAAGTTAGCACGCCGGGTGAAATGCTTAGCGGTTTTTCGTCTGTCTATGTTCTGAGTTCAAATTCCGCCGAGGTCGACTTTGCCTTTCATCCTTTCGGGGTCGATAAATTAATTACCACTTGCGTAATGGGGTCGATCTAATCGATTGGTCCCCTTCCTAAAAATTTCGAGTCTTGTGCCTAACGTAGAACAATACCTCGTCATCATCTGGTTCGATTCGGAAGCTTGTAGCACGCTTATTAGCAGACCGTTACAAGGCAGCAAGCTAGCAGATACATTAGTACTTCGGGAAAAATACTTAATGACATTTCTTTAGGTTCTGAGTTCAAATTCCATCGAAGTCAACTTTTATTTTTTGGGGAAGACAATAAATATAGTACCAGTTGAGCACTGGAGTCAATGTAATTGACTTACCCCCTCCACACTAACTACTTATGACAAGATTTGAAACCAATATTAGTAGTCTTGTAAAGGTGGCTATCTGGCAGAATCGTCAGCAAGCCGGGCGAAATGCTTAGCGGTATTTCGTCCGTCTTCACATTCTGAGTTCAAATTTCACCGAGATTGACTTTGCCTTTCATCCTTTCGGGGTCGATAAAGTTGAGTACTAGGGTAGATGCAACCGATTTACTCACCGCCCCGAAATTGCTGACCTTGTGCCAAAATTTGAAATTATTATTATTATTATTAAGGTGGGGGGCTGGCAGAATCGCTGGCACGCTGGACGAAATGTTTAGTGATATTTCGCCCGTCGCTACGTTCTGAGTTCAAATTCCACCGAGGTCGACTTTGCCCATCATCTTTTCTATAAAATAAGTACCAGCTGAACACTGGGGTTGATGTCATCGACTAGTCCCCTCCCCCAAAATTGCTACGCTTGTAGTAAAATTTAAGACCATTATTATTATTTCAAGTTTAAGGTGGCTATCTGGCAGAATCGTTAGCATGCCGGGCGAAATGCTTAGCGGTATTTCGTTTGTCAGTACTTTCTGAGTTCAGATTCCGCTGTGGTCAACTTTGCCTTTCATCCTTTCAGGGTTGATAAATCAGTGTCCGTTGAGTATTGGGGTTGATGTGATCCACTGTCCCCTTCTCTACAAAACCCAGGCCCTGTACCTTTAGTAGAAAGGATTATTATCATTATTATACAAGGCGGCGAGGTGGCGGAATCGTTAGCACGCCGGGCGAAATGCTTAACAGTATTTCGTCTGTCGCTACGCTCTGAGTTCAAATTCCGCTGTGGTCGACCTTGCCTTTCATCTTTTCGGGGTCGATAGATTAAGTACCTGTTGAGTACTGGGATCGATGTGATCAACTGTCCCTTCCCCACAAAATCAAGGCCTTCTGCCTATAATAGAAAGGATTATTATTATTATTATTATTATTAAGGCGGCGAGCTGGCAGAGTTTGTTAGCACATCGGACAAAATGCTTGGCAGCATTTCTCCCAGTTTGGGTTCTGTGTTCAAATTCCGTCGAGATCAAGTTTATCTTCCTTTCGGAGTCGATAGAATACGTATAAATTGAGTAGAGGGGTCGATGTAATCGACTAGTCACTTTCCTTAAAATTGCTGGCATTGTGCTAAAATTTGAAAGCTATCTTAGACCATTATAATCCCCAGTTTGAAGTATAAGAGATGAAGAGACTTTCACCGTGTCAAGAGGGTTGATTAAATAACATCTTAACCAAGGTCTTGTTAAGACCAAATTTTCTGTTACAGTTCTATAATAAAAAGCCGTTCCTCCGCAGGGTTTCCTTCCTACCTACCTACATGTGACGCATATGTTATGCATATATAATAAAATCACAAATGTAATATTATATTTTGAAAAAATGACTACAAAATGCATTTACATATAATTACTGTATATACCACTATTTTTCTTGCAACCTTTAGCGACATTTTGCGAAACCTTTGTTGGGAAATACCGATCTAATACGTAATATAATAACCATAAGCATTGACATGAATTACACACAATTTAGAAGCATTGTTTCCTTCTAACGAAGCATAAAATCTCCTGATTAATTCCCTAAGGATAAGTAGTGCACAAACAAGTGTCTTTCTTTTTCTTTTTGATTTTTGACTTTGAGACATATACGACATCGATGGCAAAGAATCTCGCATATATTTCATTCTTAGATACTTAGATACGAAATAGCACATTTATAGAAGGCGTAGCCTTCATATATTTTCCTAAAAATAAGGAAATCTGTATCGCGGTTTCAATTTACAGAAAACCTTCGTCAAATGAGAAATATTTTTAATTACAAACACGCATGCACGCACACGGATATATAATATGTACACTCACACGCGTATACTAATACACACATATGAATGTATATGTTTGTACACCGGTCTATATTGATGCTTTGAGTTACAGGGTCATAACACAGCACGGTGTAAATGGTTGTATGCAATTATCTAAAATGAAATATGTAATCATTCATTTAACGGATTCGATAAAGTAAATCCAAGGTTGAAATAAATACCAGAATTGATGTGATCAACTAAATTATTCAAAAAGAGGATGCCCCTGCAGGGTGGCAGTTTAATGAATGGCGACAATTTAAAAGAACAAAAATGAAAGAAATAAATAAAGAAACTGCGTCAATGTAGATTGGTATGCAAAGATATGCGTACACGCATACACGCATACACACACTGCTACATGCATATAAAATCTGGGGTAGGGCAAAAACTACACAATTCAATAGTTTTCGTCTGCTACTGATATTACTGTGCTTTTAGCACTATATGCCTACACGAGATGCTTTCTCAAGACGAATACCGCAGTATTATGGCGTTCTTAGAATACATCCATGTTAAGTAAGACATACAGATTGCTATTCGGAAATAATACTACTTCTGTCCTAATAACTTATAAATATTAAGAATTATTAAAAGTTTAAAAAGTACTCAACTAAATATGTATATATATATATATATATATATATATATATATATATATTATGTATGTATGTATGTATGTATGTATGTATGTATGTATGTATGTATGTATGTATGTATACGTATAAAATAATTCATTTTTAACTGTGGTACTCGAAGTAGTTATCGTTACCGTACTGGACAAAATGCCAAGCAGTATTACGTTTGGTTTTATGTTCTGAGTTCAAATGCCGCCGTGGTTGACTTGGGGGTCGTTGAAATAAGTACTAGTTGGGCAGTGAGTTCGATGTAATTGACTATCAAGCACCGTTAGAATGTTAGGCCGTTTGCCTATAGAAAAAAATTGTTGTTTCTAATTATATCTACTTAGGTTTCTGCAGTCAAAAGCGAATTATTTCATGTCCTCTAAAAGTTTCTAAATTCTTATAAGTTTACATACATATATACATACATACATACATACATACATACACTCATATATATATATATATATATATATATATATATATATATATATATATATCTCACTCCGATACAAGCATCATCACCCTTGCATATGTTCGTTCAGTACACTGCTGAACGAATGCCTCCGTATATTCTCTCCACCAGCCATGGTCTGTTTTCCTCATTCATGTTTGAATGCCAAAGAATTTAACTAAGTCTTCATTCCACCTTCTGCATGGGCTTCCTCTCTTTCTTTTTTCTGGACGTGGTGTCCACTCTGTCAATTAGGTATTCCACCTATTGCCCTTCATTCTAAACACATGCCCTACGAAAGACCATTTCAGTGTTTCTATTTTCCAGGTAATATTCGTTAAACCTGTTGTCACTATTATCCTGTTGTTTCTCCACTTACCCATTTTGTTAATCATCAGTATGATCTCAAATCCGATATAAGTATATGAAACATAAATAAAACTACGCATAAGTGAAATCAATCCAATCACATGTATTTTCTTACACATACAATCCCCATCTGTCTATACTGCGTAGTAAAGAAGACGACAAGCTAATATTCTTCGCTATACCCCTCGTATGGCATTGCCTCAATATTGTGGCACTTATGTGAGAGGATGTGTGATGTTCCAGCTCGTTTCTTGATTCCTTTCATTCACCGTTCCAAAGACCAGTGCACACTTCCATATGCTCTTTTTGGTCGATAAAAACTACGTGATTCCAAAGATCCGTCAAGTGTCTTCTAACTGTATTTTGTGGGTATATGAAAGCTCGCTCTATCGTGGGAAAGCCAGAGATTTATATAATCCAGATATACTTACTAACTCAATCAGTCTATCGACCTAGTTCAAGCACAGTGGATGCTCTTTTCTGTTTCTGAATCTATTACTTGGGTAAGAAAACACTATAATATATCCCACCCATGTTATTCTTCATTTCTCTGTCTGTCTGTCTGTCTCTCTCTCTCTCTCTGTCTCTCTCTCTCTCTCTCTCTCTCTCTCTCTCTCTC
>NC_068982.1:172315517-172317701 GCF_001194135.2 Octopus bimaculoides | reverse complement strand
ATATATATATATATATAATCCCTCACCACTACTAAAAAAAAAAAAGAAATGCCCCATTTCATTGCCTTGCTTGTCCTATCATTTTGGTTATTTCAGTGAGTTATTTATTTTGTCGAACTATTTCCATCGATTCAGCTCTACGCCGATGTTGTTTCATTATACAATAAACACAGATTCTTTTCTACTCTAGGCACAATGCCCGAAATCTTTTGGAGAGGTGGGGTGGTGGGGGTGGGGGTGCAATCGATTAGATCGACCCCAGAACGCAACTGGTACTTAATTTATCGTCCCCGAAAAGGATGAAAGGCAAAGTCGACCACGCCGGAATTTGATCGCAGAACGTAGTCAGGCGACAATAAACACAGATTGAATTATAAATCAGTGAGCGTTTGTGTTTACTGAGTGGCTATATGGTAAGAAGATTGCTTCCCAGCCACATGGTTCTGGGTTCCGTCCCACTACATGACACCTTCGGCAAGTGTCTTCTATAATGTCCCTGCGCCGACCAAATCCTTGTGAGTGTATTTGGTAGATGGAAACTGAAAGAAGCCCGTCGTATATATTCTTTATTGTTCTATTCTTTTACTTGTTTCAGACATTTGACTGCTGCCACACTGGAGCAACGCCTTAAAGGGTTTTAGTCGAAAAAATCGGCCCCAGAACTTACCTTTTGTAAGCCTAGTACTTATTCTATCGGTATTTTTTGTCGAACCGCTACGTTACGGTGACATAAACTCACCAGCATCGGTTGTCAAGCGATGGTGAGAGGACAAACACAGACACACACACATATAAAACACCTCACCACATGCATTTATCTATGTGTGTGTATCTTTGTGTTTGTGCTTATCCCTCACCACCGACTGACAACCGCTATTGGCTTCTTTACGTCTCCGTAGCTTAGCAGTTCAGCAAAAGAACCTGACAGAATAAGTAAAAGGCCCCCAAAAATTAGTACTGGGGTCGATTTGTTAGATTAAATCCCTTCAAGGTGATGCTGTAGTCTAAAATGAAAGATAAAAGATTACGTAATGTAGACTGTAAATTAAAATCTGAAGCTCCCTGAGTCTTCAATCTGAGTTTCACGGCGTCGTTTATAAAAACATACGAGTTAAAGAAGCAGCGTGACAACATATAAAGATCAATATGCAGAAATATCAGTCATCAAAATTTCATTTGTAACCTAGAAAAAAAAGTAAAAAATTGAAAAAAACGCGTCAGACATTCGACTAACTCGTTACGCAAATTACGTGACTTATTTATTTACTCACATAAAAAGAATAAAAAAAAAAACTAGTGACATTTTCATATCTTGAATGTCATATGAGTAAACCGCACAATATTAAGGAAGATTACTATTGTTAAGACAGTTTTAGTGTTGACGAATAACTATTTTTTTTTTACATGTTTCAGTCACTGGAATGCGACCGTGTTGGGGCGCCATCTTGAAAGGTTTAGTCAAACAAATTGACCCAGTTCTTATTTTAAGCTACACTGCTTAGCTTCATGGCTGTTTTCGGAGAAAATTATTTTAACTTTTATGCAGAAAATTAGATCTAAACGTGGGAATTACAAAGAAATATTCCGAAATAGTTCTAACTGTGTTTACAGATTCAAAATAATGTGCTTCACACACACACACACACACACACACACACACACACACACACACACACACACACACACACACACACACACACACACACACACACACACACACACACACACACACACACACACACAAATGTTGATTGCTCGAAATGGGGAGTAGCTACACAGCAGACAAATGATGAAGGGTCATTCTTTGTATTACTAATCCCTTTTTTTCCTTGTTATTTGCGTGTTTAACTCATTTGTTTTCGCATTTTATGTTGTTTACTGTTGGTGACGTCCTTTACCCATATATGCATATATATATATATTATTTGTATTATACATACGTACACATATATATTGTATATGTACATATATATATATACATTTACATAAACATATATTACGCACACATACATACACACACACACGCGCGCGCGCATATAGGTGCAAGCGTGGCTGTGTGGTAAGAAGCTTGGTTCCGAACCACATGGTTCCGGGTTCAATCCCACTGCGTGGCAGCTTGAGCAAGTGGCTTCTATAGTCTCGGTCCATATTAGTGGATTTGGATATATATATATATATATATAT
>NC_068982.1:172311906-172314782 GCF_001194135.2 Octopus bimaculoides | reverse complement strand
TATATATATATATATATATATATATATATATATATATATATATATATATGTATACATGTATTTATATTGTATGCATACACATATACACACACACACATATTCTCGTCTTCCTGATTACGTTACCGCAGTCGACATTGCGTTCTGTCATACCATTTCCTCCCCCACCTCTTGTTTTCCCTGTCCATGTTTCTAATCCTCTGTAGTCTCTCAGTAAATGATAGCCAGGATATGAATAGGATAAGCACCGGGCCCCAGTTCCAACGGTATGTAACCTATATAATATGGTTGTCAAGCAAATGCCATTAGTAATCTTCTCGACCCTATTATTTATTTTGAGTAAGCTAAGTTGACTAATGAAGACAATTCTTATAGATACCGTTACCTTACATATTAACAGGTAGCAGAAATGATGAATGACAAACGGCCGAATTGTTATTGTTGTATTGTTACTATTGCTATTATTATTATTATTATTATTATTATTATTATTATTATTATTATTATTATTATTATTATTATTATTATTATTATCATCATTATTATTATTATCATTATTATCATTGTTATCGTTATCATCATCATCATCATCATTCTTCTTCTTCTTCTTCTTCTTCTTCTTCTTCTTCATTATTATTATTATTATTATTATTATTATTATTATTATTATTATGATCACCGTCGTTGTCATCACCATTATTAATACTGTCATTTTGTTGATACAGCAACAACAACAACAACAACAACATCTACTACTACTACTACTACTAGTAGTAGTAGTAGTAGTAGTAGTAGATCGTTTTGACACTTGGGGGTAACTTTGGTGCAGTTGTGTATGAAATGTCGTGAAAGGTACCCCTTAATAAACAACGTCCACCTAGAGATAAATTGGTCGTTGTGTAGATGATGGCGGAGGTGCTGGTGAAGGTCGAATATATTCCGACACCTGATACAATTATGTAGCTAGCTGCCAAATTTACTCACTTTCAGTAGATAAAGCATTCACCTTGTCCCCTCAAAGAAAATTAAATGCAAAATAATATACTTTTATCTTTTGCCCGTATTAACCATTGGAATGTTGCCATGTTGGGGCACAGTCTTGAAGGGTTTTTAGCCAGAAAATTATTCCCAGGACTTATTTATTTTAAAGCCTGATACTTACTTGTTCTAACGCCTCTTTATCAGAACCGCTAAGTTACGGTGACGCAAAGAAACCAACACCGTTTATCAAGCTGTGGTGGGGAACAAACACAAAGACATACACACATAGATACTCACATGCGCACGCACACACACATACATACATATACAATACATACATACATACATACATACATACATGTTTTCGGCGGTTTTCTTTCACTTTCCGTCAATCAAATCTGTTCACAAGGCTTTTTGCACTCCGGTGCTGTAGTAGAAGACATTCGACCAAAGTGCTACGCAGTGGGACTGAACCCAGAACTATGTGGTTGGAAAACAAATTTCTTACCACTCAGCCTCTCCTGCACCTGATTACATATTTTCTCATATCTGTTATAATTCGTAGCAGTCACAGAATACTCCATTGAAAATGAATGCCAAGCTGATGCCAGCAGAGTTAATCCTCCAGCAACTGCGTCAAGGATGACGAAGCCGAGTGGATGTCTATGTCTGCTTTTGATTACATAAGCAGTTATAACAATTAGCGAATGCATGGTACTTGTTACCAAGTACTACTCTCTCACCAGTCACGGATGTCTGTACTGTAACTATATGAACATTTAATTTAAGCTGATCCCTTACAAATCAATTACTTTCGTGTTCCTAGTGAGTCGGGTTTTTTTCTATGGCATAAAGTCATAGACAGTTCCAATTAGTCAATCGAAAAATCCTAGATGGTTGTGATACTCTTGTGTCAAGTGATAAAATCATTTACGAACTCGTCCAGCTCTAAAAGAAATTTTTAGTCACTCACCTCAAAAGCTGTAAAGTAATACATTGCACAGCTTTCTGGGCAAAACTGAACAGCAAGAGATTATCTAACGTGACTGTTTACTCTTTGCAGATCTAGGGCAGCGGGTGAGTGAGTGATCGAGATATGAGCTGCAGGATATGAGTGTGGTTACTTAGGATCAGGAAACTCACTTGCCTGTCCATCTATCCATCCATCCATCCATCCATCCATCCATCCAGATAAATAAAATGAAATAAGATAAAATAAAAGTTGACACAGAAAAAAAGAAATTGATAAAAATCCTATCTGGTGGAGCCCCAACTCTACTCAACGCAATATATAATTGATTACGTGTAATTTCCTATTGTGAAATCGAAAGATCGTGGTAGAAACAGTGTTAGAACGCTGCCGCTGCATCGCTTGCTAAGCTTTATGAAATTACATGTTCTTTATTTAGGATAAAATTGCTCGATGATAAAGTGAATTTAAAAAATTGTCTGTAAGAAAATAATCATTCTACAATTTTCAGAAATGGCTGAATCTGTTCAATCTGTTCAACACACCGCCACAAATTTTTCACCAAATTTGGCAAAAATACTCATAACCCTAACCCTAGCCCTAACCCTAAAACCCTAACCCTAACCCTAACCCTAAATCCCTAAAGCTAAAACCAGTACAAACGCACGAACGATGTCATAAATAACAGTACCGCTGATAGTTGTTGTTGACAAACAACGGCAGCAATTTTATTCAAGGGAAAAGATCCCATTACACCGGCAGAACGTGTTGTTGACAAACCACAGCAGTAATTGTTTTCACCTCAATAGACGTCAGCAATTGGTTGAAATTACCGAAATACGACAACTTTTAACATGAAATAACTTCGAATATAAAATTTTTTCTCTGTTCTATAAGACAAAATATACAAGTATACGAAGTTTTAAAG
>NC_068982.1:172309946-172311048 GCF_001194135.2 Octopus bimaculoides | reverse complement strand
CTAGAATCCGAACTCTAAAATTGTTACACACATAGATACGCACAGCGTAATTTATTATATAAACAATATATGCGTATAAATTACGATTAAACCGGATGAAATATGTAACAGGGAATAACATTTTTATGACCGCCCAGCAGTAACTCTATTCAGCTGAATAGACGTCAGTGATTGATTGAAATTACAGAAATACGACAACTTTAACATGGAATAACTTGCGAATTCCTTTTTTTTGTTAAGAAGACTAAGAGTAAAAGATGTTTTATATGACACATTCTACCAGTGTCCCAAGTTTCAAAGTGTTTCGTCAGTGTTTCGTTAAGAAAATACTGGTGCCCCCGTTTTAAACTAGATCCAACCGCTTTTCTAAAAATGATGATGATGATGATGATAGCAGCTGTTACAATAGGTTTGACAGTAGGGCACAAAAATCCTTCAACTTACTTAATCCCTCATCCCACTTGCTGTTGTTGTTGATACTGTCTTTAAATGATGTTGTAAATACACCTGTGAGTGTGTGTGTGTATGAGAGAGAGAGAGAGAGAGAGAGAGAGAGAGAGAGAGAGATGGTGAAATGAGGCAGAAACAGACAGATAATAGTAAGTATCCGCATTTCGTTGCTATGACTACTCTCCTACTCAAATTCTTCTTTTCTTTCTTTTTGTAATATTCTTCGCGCCTGTACTGCTAACTTCTCAACCCTCTTGGGCCACAACACACGATACGATCCGCAACCTATGTCTAGTTCATCCTCCTGGCTGTTGTTAACCATTCAAGGACAAAGACACACAGACATACAGACACACAGACACACACACACACACGCGCGCGCGCGCGCACAGTGAGTCATTATGCAGTCGTTTGACCTGCTAGAACGTGGGAGTCAAATCGTCGCCCCCCCCTCCTCACTAATCATATGCTGCTCCCTCAGAAGATATGCGTTATCTGAGAAACAAACAAACAAACAAACAAAAAAAATAATGTGATGGTCGCAATTTGAATATCTATGGTCAAACTTTATGTTTGGTTAGAGATGACCTGATGCTATGCAAGAAGACCACCCAAGAATAAAAGTGGAAACGGAGGATGAAGTACGCAGCAG
>NC_068982.1:172309214-172309683 GCF_001194135.2 Octopus bimaculoides | reverse complement strand
ACACACACACACACACACACACACACACACACACACACACACACACACACAACGCACACATATACAACACACACACACACACGCACACACATGCTCACACATACATACAATAGCTTACGTATTTAAGGAACCGTTAATGGAAAAAATAGTAGAGAACCTAAGTGACTAGCTGCGAGGCCGCTAGTTCGTACCCGTTACGAGTGCTGATGACATCCATCCGTGCTAAAGGTATCTAAATATCAATGCACTTATCAACTTTGATAAGTGCATTGGCACGCACGAATCTCAAGGCCCTTGAGTCACCGTAGCTCCTCGGTTAATAAAACATACACGCATTTTATGCATGTATCAGTATCTATCTATCTATCTATCTATCTATCTATCTATCTATCTATCTATCTATCTATCTATCTGAGATAAGCGCATAATTAGCATGAACCTGTAGATCTTCGAGTCACCGTAGCTCCTC
>NC_068982.1:172308483-172309204 GCF_001194135.2 Octopus bimaculoides | reverse complement strand
ACACACACCGCACACACACACACACACACGCACGCACGCACGCACGCACACACATACGCACACACACACACATACGCACACACACACACACACACACACACGCACGCACACAACGGAGTATCTCTTTCTATAAACACTTACATCCCTATTCATACTTACATAGGTCTCCCACAAGTCAATCCAATATAGTTAATATACTTAACTATGAATATTAGGTGCTTATCATTCCTAGAGACTGTCACAATAGGATATCGCATATTGATATCTTTTTTACAGAATGATATTTCTTCCTTCAATTCTCTTTATACATTTCATAGGCAATTTTCGCTTATTCATTGAACAACAATGCAATATGCCTTTTTACTATATTAAATAGAAGAATACATCCACGCGCGCGCGCACACACATTTATAATGCATGGAATATGCCCAATATAAATCTGTGAAGGCCATAGTTTAAATGAGAACTGAATGCGTAATTATATAGAGTGTATTCTTTATTGTGATAGATAAGGCCTACGGAGAGCGTATCTGCGCTTTTCGCAGGGCCTATCTCTAACACAGTAAAAGATCCATGGCTTAGAGTCTAAAATATATAAAATGTGTTCATATAGATACATACATACATATATATATGTAATATACATTTATGCATCTATATGTATTATTTACATATATATATATATGTATATATATATATATATATATATATATATATATAT
>NC_068982.1:172306641-172308233 GCF_001194135.2 Octopus bimaculoides | reverse complement strand
ACACACACACACGCACACACACACACACACATATATATATATATATATAATGAACACATGCATGTGTATGCATGTGTAAAATCGAAAATTTACTTGGGGTTATTAGGAAGAGTTATTTACATTAACTTTATCGGTTCAAGGTTTCCAGTTCAAACTGGTTATGGTCCAAATTGCCATCAACTAAGATAGGATGTGACTGGTTGAATATAGTTATAGATAAAACACAGAATTTAGTTCGTTCCCCACGCATGTTAAGTCACAACACCGTAGGAACAACTTTGTTACTTCATTGAGTGCATCATGTAAGAATATGAACCACAGCTGCGCAATGCGTCATCGTCTAAGGATCATGTGGCAGTATGGAAGATAATTTCGCCACATGTCATGACTGTGTCCTGTGTGTTATCGTGTATATGGCTACGTGTTTGTATGAGAAAGTGAGAACAACAATAGTGTAATATCTTGGCGATTTTATGTCTTTGCGATATATCGTTATTGCTTGTTTTGCTTGTTCTTTTATTCTTTTATTCTTCAGACATTTGACTGTGGCCATGCTGGAGCACCGCCTTTAGTCGAGCAAATTGACCCCAGGACTTATTATTTGTAAGCCTAGTACTTATTCTATCGGTATCTTTTGCCGAACCACTAAGTTACGGGGACGTAAACACACCAGCATCGGTTGTCAAGCGATGCTGGGGGAACAAACACAGACACACAAATATATATACACGCATACACGCACACACACACATATGTATATACATATATACGACGAGCTTCTTTCAGTTTCCGTCTACCAAATTCACTCACAAGGCTTTGGTCAGCCCGAGGCTATAGTGGAAGACACTCGCCCAAGTTGCCACGCAGTGGGACTGAACTCGGAACTATGTGGTTTGTAAGCAAGCTTGACTGTGTTTAATCTGCGATTTGTAAGGTGGGAGCAATTGGAATTTTGAGAATTTGTTTATTGCACATAAATTTTAATGTTCTCTAAGTGGAATCTGTCTAAGACTAGGATTTCGTATCTGTTGATGATGAATAGTCAAGCAATTTTTGAAAGATAAGTTTCATTTACACATATTTGAGATACTACAGTAATTTTGTTTAGAGTGTAGAGCAGTCATTTGAACTATTTCTCTTCATCCAATCTGTTAGAATACATTATCAACCTCATAACCTTCCTTACATTTGATCACACTTAGTCTTGAGAACTTCACTTCTAATATAACTGAAAATTATCTGTTACTTTGACCTGTTGTCTTTAAAAACCAGATCCTCACCAATATAGGTGTGTGCATAGTTTTCAGAAATTTCAAATAATTAATCTTACTGCAACTGTCTCTTTCACATGTTGTTTTTAAATTTTTCAAGTTTTATTGATAGTCATAGAGAATTTACAATTTATTTTATTACATTTGTGTCACTCGATGTGTATGTATGTATGCATTTCTTTATATATATATATATATATATATATATATATATATATATATTTATATTTATATTTACTACTTTTTTTTTAATATTTACTTTTTATATATTTACTTTTTATGTATCTTCATGTGTTTTTACACATCGTATTTATGTTTTTT
>NC_068982.1:172300193-172302693 GCF_001194135.2 Octopus bimaculoides | reverse complement strand
GTAAGGAAAACTGTCCTACTTCTAGCAACCTGTTAGTCTGTATTTGCTGGATGAAACCGCTCAAATTATCTATCTATCTATCTATCTATCTATCTATCTATCTATCTATCTATCTATCTGTGTCTGTAATTCTTAACCTTATTTTGCTCTCCCTATATGTCTTTCTCTTCTCACAGATGAAACACCTTATTCGTTATATAGTTATTTATTCTTTTATTCATCTAAATTAATGCTAGAATGGTCAACCTATCTTACTTTAGAAAATAGTTCTATATTAGTATCTCCTTTTGAATCCATTTCCTTTAATAAACCTTTTTTTTCTTATTTACTTTAAAATTTTTCTGGTTCTTTAATTTTTTTGTGATGTTTTTTGGATTTTTTTTTACCTTATTGTATTTATCTACTGCTTCTTTCATTGCATTTGTATTGATCTATGACAATTGCTCCCTTAAAGCAAATCGAAGATGGTAACCTGCAGAGAACATCCATCGCCTGTGGATATATATATATTGGGTCAGCTTGCTCTCTACAGTAGAGTTGATGTTTTAAACCTTCTGAACATTAGCCTGTTCATTTGCTTCTCAGTACACACACGCACACATATTTATATGTATATTTTATATACATATAAATATACGCATGAATGTCCATGTAAAATCTATCAAATAACTAAGAAGGTTATGAAACAACTGTAAACAAATGGAATAAACATCGATTCTCTAATATATATATATTCTATATATATGTGTGTGTTTGTGTGTTTGTTATAATTTCATCTATTTAGATGACTAAGATAGGAAATTCGTTGTGCAACAGAATGCTTGTATGCAGGTATTGAATCCTTGTGGCCCAAAACATGCACGCTGTGAGTGTACTGGCAAAGCTAGTTTCTCTTTCGCCGTCTTCAGTCTGATGAAAACATGGGCCAATTGTACTGGTTTCACCTGCACCATTTTCTGTTTCTGTCAGAAGCGCACGAGTGTCAGACAACAATAACTCTCTCTTTCTCCCCCCTCTCTCTCTCGCACTCACACACAGCGTGAGAGTGTGAGAGAACCACACACTCATACCTTCATTCATACACAAATACACATGCATACAGATTGAGATAATTGATAAATAATGAAATAAATATACTCTGTGTGTGTGTATGTATATATTTACGTACGTCTGTATATGATGTAGATATATGTATCTACTCTGGTATTGAAAAATGGTGATCAGAACAGTTCAAAGTAGTCCCTATAGACCCGTGGGAGTGAATTAAATTTTAGCAGGAATGAATAGAAGCTTAAGCGTTGACAGGGAGAGAATTTACTAGTTTGCATCAATAAATCCTTTTAGAGTAGAAGAAAGTGTTTTGGATAATGACCTGCTTAACGATAAAAACCACAGTAAGAATTTGTAAGAAGAGACTTAAGCTCGATTCAAAGATCTTCCAAACTTGGAAATTCCTGAATGGATTATTTCGCCATTTGAAGTTGAAGTGGAAAGTTCAAATTTGGATACTTTTCTTATAGAAGAATTTATTGATATGACTTTCGATCCTGAATCAAAGTTTATATTCACATTTAAGGGAATGGCTTATCCCTGGATCATCAAAAACTGTTAGAAATTATCCCCAACCCTTGTACAACGGTTGAGCCTGTTTGGCTAGATTTTCCTAGTTTGTATTTGGTAGAATCTGGGTTTAGTCGCGCGGATTATTAACTAAGCAAACAGGGAAGCACTTTGATCATAGAATGTAGTGATTTGCGGCTTAAACTCACAAACCTGAAATTCAGTATTCATGATCTTCTTACTGCCCTCCAAATCCATCGATACAATTACGAAGTAATTCAAGCAATAAAGGTATGCTTGCGCTTTGTGTTTGTTGATTGCTTTCGCAAACAAATTTGTATTAAACACCGGAATATTAGTAATACTTTGTAATTTAATATTTGATTATATTGTGTTTGGAAGTGAATGGAAATGAATTTTTGCTTCCTTTTATTACATGAAGTGTATCAGATAAAAAAGTTTAAGGAAGCCTCTGGATAGATAATTCAGTAAATAGCTGTATTTTAAGATGATAACTAGATAGTCAAATCAGAGCCACCTTAGAAGCATTGTATAGGCCGCTGGGTAAAGAAATGTGCTGGGCCCAAATTTATTTATTGACAGCAAACCGCAACATAAATTGGTCAGAATTGAGCCCCTAGATCCATGCGGCCCTGAGCAACTTCCAAGTGAGCCATGTGTTAAGGCGGTCCTGAGTCAAATCCTTATAAACCTCGATCAATAAGCTGAAGTAAATAAAATATATAAATGTTATGGATTGAGAGAAACGAATGAGAGGAGAGTGAAATACACGCAAGAGAGAGAGAGAGAGAGAGAGAGAGAGAGAGAGAGAGAGAGAGGAGGGAGGAAGACAGAGAGGAAAGGAGAGGGAGGGAAAGAAATGAGGGTGAGAAAGGAGAGAGCACGAGTAAATGAGTGAGAGATAGAAGGCGAGAGAGAG
>NC_068982.1:172299542-172300055 GCF_001194135.2 Octopus bimaculoides | reverse complement strand
TAATCAGAGAATGTATATGAAAAATGTCAGCAAGAAATTACTGCAACAGCAGTTGCAGCAGCACCGACAGCGAAGAACTGCGTCGATAACAGTAATACTACAAGCACCACCATCATCTCTTCCACCCCCACTCCCACTCCATTACTATTTACCGGCCCCTACTATATCCACCGACAACCCCGGTCACACCGCCATCACCGCGCCTACCGTCACCATCATCTCTACAACCATCATCTCTACAACCATCATCTCTACAACCATCATCTCTACAACCATCATCTCTACAACCATCATCTCTACAACCATCATCATCGTTAACAA
This sequence comes from Octopus bimaculoides, assembly GCF_001194135.2. Taxonomy (NCBI): domain Eukaryota; kingdom Metazoa; phylum Mollusca; class Cephalopoda; order Octopoda; family Octopodidae; genus Octopus; species Octopus bimaculoides. The sequence goes on along the minus strand of NC_068982.1, from coordinate 172,299,734 downwards.
AATCAATGAAGACGAAAAAGACACTAATTATGGGGATACTGCTGCTGCTGCTAGGGATAATGATGATGATGAGGATGATGATGCTTTTTGACATTGATATTAGGCTAAACATTGCAGAGGTGAAGATAGAGGAGGGGGAGGAGGAGGAGGAGGAGGAGGAGGAGGAGAATTGGAGGAGGAAGAGATGTGCAA
>NC_068982.1:172296931-172299052 GCF_001194135.2 Octopus bimaculoides | reverse complement strand
ATTGACCCCTGTGTTCAACTGGAACTTATTTTATCGACCCCAAAAGGATGAAAGGCAAAGTTGAAAAATATTAAAATGCAGTAAAATATATTAATATTATTTCCGTTCTCTATAGATGTGAAAGCCGTCGAAAAAGGCAACCGGAACTGACGTAAGAATGTCATGACGCCACATTTCAATGAAGTGGGTGACCTGATTGCGACTGCATGAGAGAAGACAGCGACTGACCGCAAAGAATGGCACAAGCAAGAAAAAGAAAAAAAAAAGAGTACACGAAGTAGAGTCAAATTGGATGAAGCATTAGGAAAAGAGCAGAAGCTAGAACATAAACTACCAACAGTATTCTGCAATAGCTGCAGCCAAGGTGGTGCCACATGCCAGCTCCTTTGGTCAACAATTCTATGAAGGGATAAACCATGATTGAGGAAGTTCCCTCAACATATTTGTATGTCATTATTCAGTTTATTTCAAGATTTCTTGCCAATAGAGAAAGAATCGGTTTCCAATCTAGATCCACTGGAATTTCAACATCAACAACGAAGTATTTTTGTATGTATGTATGTATGTATGTATGTATGTATGTATGTATGTATGTATGTATGTATGTATGTATGTATGTATGTAAGTAATTACGTATGTATATATCTATGTGCGTGTGTATGTGCAAATTTGTATGTTTTATGTATCTATTCTCAAACCTATAGTTGCATATCTAGACATGCTCATATATTTTTAAATGATAAACTTCTGGAAAGTTTTAAAGATTTTTACAGTTCCAGTAATGGATTGGATCTGTAGTCTTCGAATTAGCTTGCTCCTTTCTGGTTTTGAGAAGCCTAATTACTGAAGATTGGTATTTAGGCTGTGTGTTACATATTCCAGGTTACCCCAAAGTTACAGGTATAAACCTGAACTTGTAATCTGGATAGAGTTACTAGGAGTGGCTGTGTGATAAGTAGCCTGCTTACCAACCACATGGTTCCGGGTTCAGTCCCACTGTGTGGCACCTTGGGCAAGTGTCTTCTACAATAGCCTCAGGCCGACCAAAGCCTTGTGAGTGGATTTGGTAGACGGAAACTGAAAGAAGCCCGTCGTATATATGTATATGTATATGTATTGATCGACCTGGGTCTATAATACATGACATTTGCTTAAAGTCCCGCGCAGTAGAACTGAACCCGAAACCACGCGGTTGCAAAGCGAGCTTCTTGACTAAACACCCGTCTCTACCAACATACGTAGAGCTGTTTTAAAATACGTTGTAGGTACGAATGTCGTGGCTTGAATACGGAGTTATTACTTATACTAAAAGCGAGTGTATGGCATAGCATAGAGCTTCATGAAAATAATTTGTAATGTCTGCTTATGTTCCCTTACATTCTAATTTCAATTCCTTTTCGGGTCAACTTTAAGCTTCATCCTTCTCAGGTAAAACAAAATACGTGTCAGGCAATAAAATGGTTACAACTTCCTTGCATTGGAGGATATTTTAGAAAGTTACTCTCCATCCCGGCCACAGTCCAATAACTGTGAAAGAATAAATTAGCACAATTTCTTTTTTTTTGTTTGTTTTTAGTCCGTGAACAGATCGCAGTTTTTCAACGACAAAACTTTGACACCGTTTTACAAAAAAAAAAAAAAAAAAAAAAAATTCTTAAGTGATATTAACGACCTTTGTGTTTTTCTGACTGTCTAACTTATAGCTTCCACGCTGCAATTGCTTTAGTTAAATAATAAAAAAAAAAATTAAAAAAATACTACGATCTAATATCAAAACTCTTGTTATGCATGTACATCTTAATAGAAATATAGCGTCTTTCGAAATGATTAGGTAACTTCTTTGTGTTATTTAAATTTTGCTGTTGCTTTCACCAACCTGAATAGCTGTCTCTTAGACATGCGTGTAATGTTAGCAATTTGCATATTTCGTAGTTTGACTGCACACCTGTAGGCCTATCTATCTATCTATCTATCTATCTATCTATCTATCTATCTATCTATCTATCTATCTATCTATCTATCTATTTCTTTCAGTTATTTCTATTGGTCTGTTAAACTGTTTCATTAGATATGTAACCATCCAGCCATAGTAAAATTGTATTCTATTATCTGTCACGATAT
>NC_068982.1:172291954-172296799 GCF_001194135.2 Octopus bimaculoides | reverse complement strand
TATATATATATATATATATATATATATATATGTATGTATGTATGTATGTATGCACATATACACGTGCATATGTATATAAATATATTATGTAGGTATGTACGAGTGTGTGTGTGTATGTGTGTGTGTGCGTGTGTGTGTGTACGTCTTTTGTATATTAATGTATTTGTCTATGTATCACGCTTTCAACGCAATAAAAAATAGTTTCTATAAGCACAGCGCTGTTTCATTTCCCATACAATAGAAGTAATTTATCACCGCCATAATTCCCATTCATAACTACACATGTGGAACCGCCTTTTTTTACCGACTTTCTCAACAGTTTTGCGCCTTATACACAAAAAGCCTACATGTTTGTATTTATTTATTTATATAATTATATATTTATTTATTTCACTATTTTTTTTTCTTTCTTTCTTTCTCTGTGACCCCTATATTATTTTTATTCGTGAAGGTGGAGTTGTGGCTGGTAGGGGTCGGAAAGGATTGACGGTGACATACCGCATGGATTACACTTTAAGCATCCGGTTTATATGTTTCGACTGGTGGGCGAGTCCAAATGACAACATGACACTGCCGAATGAAACCCCTCTCTGTCGTTGTGTCTCTTCCTCTCTCTCCCCCATCTCTCCTTCTCACACCTTTTCCATAGTAATCCATGATATTTGAACAACACACTCATACATACATACATACATACATACATATCCTACATACACGCGCTAGCTCACACACAAAACCTTATATATACACATTGATACATTGACACTAGCACGCGTTATTTACACACATATATATACACTTTATCCAAGACTATATTATTGAATGTGTTCTTCCCTTTTGTGGACGTTTGGTAAAGATTCTAGGAGATTTGGTTGCTATATTTAGCAAATCAAATGGTCACATAAAAGTCTCTTCCTTTGACTCAGTTCAAAATGGAGGCTTTATCTCCAGCTCAGTATTGTTTTCTCCGTTAATGCGAGTGTAGCTAATTAATATGTAATTAATACATCTCAGAATGTAAGCATCTGTACAACTACTTGTTTTTGATGCAGAATGCGACTCTGAACCTTCATCAGTCATTCTTCTTATAAGTTATGCTTGCTGGAGTTTGGTAAAAGACAGAAACAAGGCAACCAAACGATAAATAAATAACAAACTGAGGAATTTTGGAATATACGCACAGAAATAAATATGGTGGTTGCTCCATCTTCACAGTTGATTGCCGTCTCTCTGAACTTCTTTATGGTCAGTGGCATTTCTGACATTCCGTTCATGACCTCTCACATGACTTTTCAATCCCGCTGCAGATCTGTATGGTTTGAAGCATAGGTGACGGATGAAAGTTGAAACTTCTACTGGATTGATCAGATCACTTTCTGAGATATGATCTCTGTGAACCGCCAATATGTCACTTCAGACCCGAAATCGACTTACAACCCTTTTCGCACACTACACACGTCGTATCACACACATACACACGTGCGCACACACACACACACACACACATACGCTAGCACATACATACATACATACATACATACATACGTACGTACATACATACATACATGTACATATATGTATAAATATATAAACACACGCAGATACACAAACATTTTACTCATACATTTACATGCATAAATACATAAATACACACACATACATGTCAGTTGCTCAGAGAATGTGAATATTTCATTCAAAATTAGCATTTACAACTTCTTCCCCAGATTATAAATTAGTATTTGCACCTATAATTGCTAACATAATCGATTATATTAATAATCGTTTATGGAATGGTCTAAAAATTCGGGAGCTTTCAGTTAAAAAAAATATAAGAAAGAACGTACCTAACACCCGTTCTTGTATATTCAATCTGCCAAAAGAAACAGTGAAATTAATTGCCAGTTGCTTCTTGTCCGTTTTCTCTGGTGTTGTTTATATTTCAGTGATGTAACGGTGATACTTAGAAACCAATTCTTTGCTTAGTGAAAGACTTTTAAAAATTTGAAGATGAAAATTACATGACCACGTTCATAAGGCGAGTTAGTTGTTCAGCCGATGTGAATATTTAATACAAAGTCTAAAAAATAAATAATTTGTAGACGACTGTTCTGCGACCTATACTATCTTTATTTTGATTAGATCTGTACATTATACCATGTCAGTGGTTCTCAATCTATTCGCTGCACACTTAAAAAGAAAAATGTTTTGATGACAAATCTGTACTAGAGCCTGAACATCGTAAAAAATTATGGTTTCTATAATTTGGTTGTATATAAATATGAGCAACAAAACAAGCTAAGAAATACTCTCTATTTATTTTTGGTGTTAGAGCGGAGCCCAGGTGAACCCCGGCACGGAGAGCAAAAGGTGACGAGATTCCAGAACGCATCTTATATTGCTAATGACATCTTGTAAAGCATTTAGATTCACTTTACGTAGACTTCAGAGCCCTCGTAATGCTAAAAAAAACTGCCATATAAATCCGCGTGAGACATGATAAAATAGTTTTTCGAAGTCCAATAGAAAGAAAAATTCATGTACACCGATCGTTTCTTTTCACAATATCTCTCCATGAGAAGGTGAGCCGTATGGATTGTGTCTCTTATACCACGACCTTCCATAGTATTGTGGTAAGATGATTGGTTCGCAACATCATGGTTCCGGATTCAGTTCTGGTTAGTGGTACCTTGGGCAAGTGTCTTCTACTGTAGTCGTTGGCCGATCAAAGCCTTGTGAATGGATTTAGTAGACGGAAACTGGAAGAAGCCCGTCGTGTGTATGTATGTTTACATACACACACACATGTATATAACTATGCATCTTTGTGTTTGTGTTTATTTCTCCTCACCGCTAGTTTGTTTACGTCCCAGTAACAAAGTGGTTCAGAAAAAGAGACGGCTAGAATAAGTACCAGGCTTATAAAATTAAGTCCTGGGGTCGATTTGTTCGAACAAAAACCCTTCAAGGCGGTGCTCCAGCTTGGCCACAGTCTAATGACTGAAACAAGTAAAAGGTAAACGATAAAACAATAAATGGTAAATCCACACTACTTTAGTGAAACGCTGAACACGTTCGAAAATCTTTCCCGCGCATTCCATTAGCTGGAAAGGTCGGTAATTGGCACATTTGCTTATCGCCTTTCAGTTTCCAATTCAAGATAGTGACACTGAATTTTCATTCTGATGATACTGTATCTTCGCTACGAGAGTCTCAGTACTTCAGCATAGCAGATTCCAAATCTCAGCAAATATTTCTCCCGTTTTGTCCCATTCCATAAAAAAATAGATAAACGGATCTTTTCCATTTGGCTGCCAAGGTTTCAAAAATTAAAAGTTTATCAAAAATTTCAAAATTTGGTACATTAATGTAGTTTTCCGAGCTGAATTTCTGGAGTTTCACTTTTTCATAAGTTTCTTTTTCTTTAAAAAAAAAAAAAAAATTTTTTTTAAAGTTATACAGGTTTAAAATTTGATAATTTTCATCCAGTCAGGAAACAGGAGTTGGAAGCTGTCATTTTGTAAGTAACATCATATTTTGTCAACATCCTGGAAATAGCATGTGTTGTCAATATTTGTATACTACACGCAGAAAATGAGTAAACAACACGTCTTTTGACGTTTTAAGCATTCAATATACATTTAATGCGATAAACAGCACTTTACAAATTAAATATTAAAAAAACCAAGCATCTAAGCATTCGATATGCATTTCATATGGGTAAAACAGTAGAACACAGCGTCAACAAGTGGTTTCAATATATTTGTCAACACGTGCCTCCTCGCAGACAAAAGAGTCCCCGTGTTCGGCTTGTTACTATGGAAACAGGCATGAATGTGTATATGGCTTACAATTGGCTAAAATTACCCTAAATTTTTAAATTTTAATACTTATTGATTTATAGCGAAAATGATTTTCATGGCATTGATTAGCCTATAAAAGTGTATTAATACGCTGAATATGAAATAAATTCGAACAGAAACTGAAATTGGCAGCCAGACGGAAAAGATCCAGATAAATAAATGAAACTATTCTTGCTGCAAAGGGAGAAGAAACGGTATCTTGTGGCGTTGTGATATTCATAATTCTACACTTTAGCGAGCATAAGAGAGAAAAAAAACAAACGTAACCTTAACCTCGGACTAAAACTGCTATGCAATCAACGGTAGCAGCTGACTTACAGCCCGTCTTTGCTCACCAGCTGCTTTGTAGCGATAATTACCTCTCTGATCGACATTATGTGTAACTGTATCACAAACCCACCAACTATAGAATGCTTGCTGGGATGCTCACTAGTGCAATGACTTGCACTTCTGCTGGCCTGACATTGTATCAGTGTAAAACTGTAGTTAACAATCGGCGTCTATATGACCCTTAGGTTTGATGTTAAAATTTATGTGCAATGTAATCAGTTACGCTTCTACAATAGACAAAATATTTTAATTTGTTTTACTTTTTATACAATTCTTAATAATATTCATCATCATCATCATCATCATCACCATCATTTAACGTCCGTTGTCCATGCTGGCATGGGTTGGATGGTTTGACTGGGCTGGCACACTGGAAGGCTGTGCCAGGATCCAGTCTGATTTGGCATGGTTTTCTACTGCTGGATGCCCTTCCTAACGCCAACCACTCCGAGAGTGTAATGGGTGCTTTTACGTGCCACCGGAACGGGTGCCATTTGCGTAAGACCAGTATCTGCCACGACTGCGATTTTGCTCGGCTTGATGGTGTTTTCTTCTCAAGCATGACATAATACTAACCGCCTTGGTCATTGCCTCCGTGAGGCCCAACACTCGAAAAGAGCTCGGCCCCAGCACTCGAAAGCAGGATTAATATATA
>NC_068982.1:172288166-172291255 GCF_001194135.2 Octopus bimaculoides | reverse complement strand
ATATATATATATATATATATTATAAATACTGTTTCTTATTCAGAGTTGAATATTTCTCCAATTATTACATACATACATACATACATACATACATACATACATACATATGTACACAACCCCAAAATAGAATTATACAGAAGTTCAGGATTTAAGACAAACAGTTCTCATAAGTGCATTACAGCAACTGAGAAAAACAAAACAAAGCAAAAAAAACAAAAACAACAACAAAAAGAAGAAAAACAATAACAAAAATGCAGACAAATGGATGGTTGAAACCAAATCACGAAGACTTGCACGCACACATGCGCAAAATACACAAAATAACGCCATTGGGTTAGAGATTATTTATGGAAAACACAAAATCATAAAATACTGCTATACACAGGGCTGTGGAAGAAAGTACGGTAGAAAAATAACATTGCAGGAAATGTAAGAACAATAAATAATATTTGTATTATCATTGGTGATCAGCACGAACAATTTAGTTTTAAAAATCCAGGAAGCAGACGACTGAAATATTATACAAAGGAAGAAAAAATAAAAATCACCTACCGTAAGTTTAAATGAAACATCTCATCTTATACCAATATGGTTGCCGTTCTGTAGAGGAAAAACAGAAGACTGTTAATATGTGGTGTTGCAGAGGTGACTGTAAAATTTTAATGAAGAAGACGATGGCGATTACGGCCATGATGATGGTGATGTAAAGAAAGAAGCAATATTGATTTCAAATTTAGGCACAAGGCCAGCAATTTTAGGGAGGGGAGAAGTCGATCACATCGACCCACTGTTCAACTGGTACTTATTTTATCGACACCGAAAGGATGGAAAGCAAAGTCGACTCGGCATATTAACAATTCTGCCAGCTCGCCATCTTACAAAAGAAACAATTAATATTGATTTCAAATTTGACAGGAGGCCAGCAATTTCGTGGAGGGAGAAAGTTGTTGACGCCGAAAGGACGAAAGGCAAAATCAAGCACGACTGCATTTGAACTCAACGTAAAAAGGGAGGAAATGCGGCTAAGAAGTTTGCCCGGCGTTCTAAAGATTCTGCCGCTTTAAAGAAACAAGTAACATTGATTGATATCAAATGCTAAGGACCACAAGCTCAGGGCAGGAATATAGTCGGTTATAGCGGCCATAGTATTTGACTGCTACTTTATTTTATCCGATGGATGAAACGCAAAATTACTCTCGGTGAGATTTGAATTTTCAACGTTAAAGGTCTAGAAAATAATATAGCATTTTTTTTTTATGCTCTAGCGATTCTGCCAATCTTACGACTTGAATGCTACAGCAGCAGCAGCAGCAGCAACAACAACAACAACAATAGCAACAACTACTACTACTGCACGTAGTATAGTTAGCTGTAAGTATTCGAAGAATAAGGATAGAAATATTCTTTTCTACTCTAAGTACAAGGCCCGAAATTTTTGGTGAGGGGACCTATCGATTAGATTGACTCCAATACGCAACTGGTACTTAATTTATCGACCCGAAAGGATGAAAGGCAAAGTCGACCTCGGCGGAACTTGAACTCAGAACGTAAAGACAGACGAAATACGGCTAAGCTTTTCGCCTGGCGTGCTATGTTTCTACTAGCTCGCCGCCCTTAAGAATAGAAATATCCACAGTGGTTCTTCCCTTTTCATGACGACTGTGTGTTTTGACAGAGAATTTGCTTCTACTTTTAATCGATCAAATGATTGCCTTGAGGCTCGTTTGTTGGTTCCATATTATAAACACTAATCTTGTTGATGCTAAACTACTTTTTTGCTTAGTTTTAAAGAAGGAATGCGTTTAAATTGATTCCAGAAATGTAAACTTAGAACATTAAGGGGCGTAACTGACTACTGCAGTTCAACTGATTCAATCATTCTTGTAATTATGAATATTATTGATATATTTTAAGGCGGCGTGCTGGCAGAATCGTTAACACGCTGATTAAAACTGCTTAGTGGCATTTCGTCCGTCTTTACGTTCTGAGTTAAAATTCATCCGAGGTCGACTTTGCCGTTCGTCTTTTCGACGTCGATAAAATACATACTAGTAGAGTACCGGGGTCAATCTAAATGACTTATCCCCTCCCTGAAATTTCTGGTCTTGTGCTAAAACTTGAAAGCAATATTAAGTACCATTGGTATAAATAGTGAATTCGCCTCAGAGTGAATTAACCAATTGAACCAATACGATATATAGATAGTGAAATTCAAGAAAAGAAATTGATATCTTTTTAGCTAAACCTCATCCAAAAGAATGAGATTGATACAATCCTGATGGAAGATGTGATGGATATTGACGTGTGTTTTTATACGTGCTTATCTGCTTATATCTTGCCAGTGTTCCAAAATTCAACATTAGGTTTTGATTGCAGTAATTTTTTTGACGATAATTCCTTTACTGTTTACCAATATTAATTTTGTTTAGGGTGGTGAATCAACAGAACCGTTTGAGCGTCGTACAAAATTATTTTATAGTGTTTGATCCGGGCTTTCACATTCTGAGTTCAAATTCCACCAAGGTGAAATTCATCTTTCATCATTCTGGGGCGATAAAATCAGTCAAGAACTGGTACCGATTTAAACGACACATTGCTTTCACAACTTTGAGAAATTAGAAAAAAATTAAATTAATCTAAATTAGAAACAAAACAGGTGGAAGATTGGAAGAAACATTTGAACTTTTGTACAAAAAATGCCTTGTAGTATTCATTCCGGCATTTTAAGCTGTGGCTTTACATGCTGCCAGAATTAACTCTGATATTTTCCCCTCCACAATCACAACAAAATAAAATACTACGCAAGTACAGAAGCCAATGGCATTGACTGTGTTCCCCCCCCCCTCAAAACTGCAAGCCTTGTGCCTAAATCAAAAATGATTATAATTTCTCTTCAGAAGTTTTCTTCGCATCTTCTTTCAGGTCTATCACAATCTCTTTTCCTAAAGATTGTTTTTAGATGAATTTTAATTAAAAGAATTTCGTTTCCACACGCTGTATGAGCACAAAATGTGTATAACTTAAAAGAAATCGTAGAGACAGTTTGAGATTACGATTAACAGCAGTTTCATCTTGCAAATTGCCAAAAT
>NC_068982.1:172283078-172286317 GCF_001194135.2 Octopus bimaculoides | reverse complement strand
TTTTTTTCAAGTTCTTACATACGGATTAACCTCAAAATTTCATCCTGCATGTATATTTATATCTTTTTCAGTGTGTGTGTGTGTGTGTGTGTGCGTGTGTGTGTGTGTGTGTGTGTGTGTGTGTGTGCGTGTGAGCGCATCGGTGGAGTCATTAGAGCGTCGGGCTCTAATGACTCTTGCAGTATTTCTTGTGGCTCATTGCATTGCGAGTTCAAATCCTATTGTGGCCTACATATACGAAGGTAGACTTTAGCTTCCTCTGTCACCTCTCGCTCTTATGTGTGTATATGTGTGTGTGTGAGAGAGAGAGAGAGAAAGAGAGAGGGGGAGGGAGGGAGAGAGAGAGAGAGAGATTTCGACCATGAACGTCACCGATCATGTTTACCTTAATAATCATCTAATGAAGTCTTTTAAATCATATATTGGGTTACCTTATTCCAATAATCAAAGCTTGTCATTGTCATGCCATTTATTTCTTTACCACTGGGGGCTTCATCTTTTAGTATTTTTTTTAAAACAGCAAATCCACAGTAAACAGCAGTAGACAGAGACTGCGAAGCCGTTGAGAACCGAAGGATGTTGACATCAGGATCTTTAGACGGGAAAGTTCTACTGATGTAAGAGAAAACTGCATGGAACCTTTCATTTTATTGGTGATATGTACACTCCAGCTTAGTTTGTTATCGACAGTTACATCAAAGTCTCTGACACAACATGACATGACGAAAAGCTCTCTCAAAGGAAAAGAATATAGCTGTACGTATATCTTCTGTATATATATTTCTGTGTATATGTTACATATAACAGCATCTATCTATCTATCTATCTATCTATCTATCTATCTATCTATCTATCTATCTATCTATCTATCTATCTATCTATCTACTTTCCTACCTACCTACCTGTCTGTCTGTCTGCCTATCTGCCTGCCTGTCTATCTATTTATCTACCTACCTACCTACCTACCTACCTACCTACCTACCTACCTACTTACCTATCTATCTATCTATCTATCTATCTATCTATCTATCTATCTATCTATCTATATGTATGTGTGTGAGTAAGGCATGTGTGTTTGCGCGCGCGTGTGCGTATATGCTTGAGTGTGCTCTAAAGTGTTGAAGCGTCTGTTAAATGAATTCGCATCTGACTTTGTTTGCACACATGCATATATTGGCGTGTATGTGTTTTGATTTCGTTATGCACTAAGCTGATGGCTTGCTAAGCGGTTGTTTCCACGACTCGCTTGTACGTATGTATTATAAAACCTGAACTCTTTACCGAAATGACATAAAAACTTGGAACACTTCCATCTGACAAAGCAGAGAATCAGCTTGCGTATATGCCAACAAAAGACTATGCTATGAATAAAGAATTTCTTGATCAGAGCAGATTCAACAAAAAGTATTGAAGTGGAAGTGTTACATCACTAACTACATTGGGTTTGCAACGGTCAAAAATTGTCGGATATCCACTGTTCAGCTTGCTTATAGTCAGAGAATTGCAAATAGGACACGTCGAAAAGGAGCTGCAAGCTGGTGATATAAGGATTAACTAAAGCAAACGTGAAAGAAGATCAGTACTGATGTCTCATTGAAGAATGTTGATACAACTCTGGAATGTCGATATAACTGATCATCAGATAAAGTTACGTCGGGTGTGATTTCTATGTAAGGGACAGGAAACCGGAAATAAATAGGCAGCAGATATGAACAGAAAAATGCAGACTGCCAAGAAGAATCCTTCGACCAGATGCATTTCATTTCTCATGATCTTGTCGATTTCTTTTTGGTCTTTTGACCAAAAATAGGCTTATGATGTCCATTTAGAACATAAATGAACTAAATGGAATCAGCTTCTGGTCTCCAAGATATGTCAAGGAAGTTGTGTTTGTTTGTGTGTGTGTATTCTTTTATTCTTTTATTCTTTTAGTTGTTTCAGTCATTTGACTGCGGTCATGCTGGAGCACCGTCTTAAAGGATTTTAGTCGAAGAAATAGATCTCAGGACTTATTCTTTGTAAGCTTAGTACTTATTCTACTAAGTTACGGAGACTTAAACACACCAACATCCATTGTCAAGGGACGGTAGGGGGACAAATGCAGACACATAGATACACACGCACATATAAATCTCTCTCTCTCTCTCTCTCTCTCTCTCTCTCTCTCTCTCTATATATATATATATATATATATATATATATATATATGACGGGCTTCTTTCAATTTCCGTCCACCAAATCCACTCACAAGCCATAGTAGAAGTCACTTGGTCAAGTTGCCACGCAGTGGGACTGAGCCTAGGACCATATGGTTGTGAAGCAAGCTTCTTACCACGTTGCCACGGGCAGATAGGTAGTTAGACTGAGATATTGTCAGATGTATGGGAGAGAATAATATACAGTAATGTCTCGATATAAGAGTTAATTTATTCCTGGAGACCGTTCGTAAAGCAAAGACTCTTTAAATAGAACAATAATTTTCCATAGTAGCAATGTTATAAATCGTAATTCGTTCCCGGGAAAATATTTTACCTATAAAATTTACGACGATAAAACGACAGTAGAAAGTAAATAATATTTTCTGTAAATTAAAAAGAATATCAAGATCATTTATAATAAAAAATATTATTATTATTATTACTATATATTTTCTGAATCACTTTCACTCGCACTAGATTCGCGCACACCATCACACGTAGACACAATCGCCAATTCACAAGCAATCGTAGACGGACTTAAAAAACAAGTCTAGAGTTGTTTCCTTAGAAGCTTATTTTCGCTTTCTATAAATTTCTAGATAACATGCTAAAGCATTTGTTATGGTAGTAGAAACTTTTGTACTTCGTTCAAAAATTGGACCTTGTGCTTGAAAAAATTCCAAGGCTCTATCCATAAAATGACTGTTTAACCTTTTTATATTTACTATGAAATAAAACTCGCAAACATGAGGTCTCGTAAAGCGGGTCCTCGCAAAGTGAGGCATTACTGTATACATGTGAGCGTGTGTGAGTGTGTGTGTGTGTATGTGTGTGTATGAATGTTCACACGCGCACAAACCGTCAAGCGCGTACACATGTATTATTTCAGTTTAAAACATTAATTCTGCCAATTTAGTTGTAGTTCATTTTGTAGCAATAAATAATAATAATGATAATAGTAATTCTTTCTACTATTGGTACAAGGCCTGAAATTGGGGGTGGGGAAGTCGATTAGATCGACCCCAGTGCGCAAGTGATACT
>NC_068982.1:172281085-172282202 GCF_001194135.2 Octopus bimaculoides | reverse complement strand
AAAATACTGTCTATGTGATCTCAAATTTTAAAACATTCTCTAGAACAACACTGTACAAATTCAAATATATGGTACCCTAGGCATAACACCTACATGAACTTCTAACTTGTTGTCTCTTGAGGTCTCTGGGTGAGACTTGGATCCAACTTGTACAAATGCAAAGCAAAATGTCAAACATAAAATAATAATAATAATAATAATAATAATAATAATAATAATAATAATAATAATAATAATAATAATAATAATAATAATATATTTGAAGTGACAACAAACAACTGCGTTTTGTTGGTAGTATGACACTCCCAAAATATTACATTCTACCTATTTCAGCATAAAATTTTATAATTGGAAGTGTCACAAATTTCTATCTATCTATCTATCTATCTATCTATCTATCTATCTATCTATCTATCTATCTACTTTCCTACCTACCCACCTACCTGTCTGTCTGTCTGTCTGTCTGTCTGTCTGTCTGTCCCTCTATCTATCAATTTGCACGACTGTACGCATACATGTATACACACACACACACACACACACACACACACACACACACACACACACACACACATGCACAATTTACACTCATAAACTCACTGGCTTCTAAGCAATGTGTTCATATGTAAAATAGCTGTGTGTTTTGTATTCAGCAATGCTTGTTTATGTATTTTTGTATCTATAATATGCATTATATTGTTACATGCTGTTGCTTTATCACTATTGTGTAATCTGTGAATCTGCAAATATATGTTTTAATAATAACAGCTTATATTCAATGTATGACAATATCTGAAAGAATTTGGAGCCTTTCTCTCCCGTCACTCGGGCGCTTTCCTCGTCTGGAGACACCGACGGCATTCAAAACAAACCATCCATTTCCTGCCTTTATTTCACCCCCGTACATGTGATCTTGACATGGGAAGTCTCTGAATTCGTGCGGATGTGTGTGCGGCGCGTATACACATATCATACATAAACAGATATATGCATACTAAGACATTATGTACATATATAATTTCCGATGTGTGTGTGTGGTTTAGACATTGCTATGGTAATGATCTGGTAGTTAGACTAAGTATATAGATATATACATATATATATATATATATATATA
>NC_068982.1:172279368-172280944 GCF_001194135.2 Octopus bimaculoides | reverse complement strand
ATATTATATAATATAGGATAAATTCTTTATAAGAATTTATCAAGTAGTCAGCGTGAAAAAAAACCTCATAATGAAAAAATAATGAAAAATTTCATCGTTTCTTCATAGATATATATAATTATATATAAAGGGCATTAACTGTGTATTAATGCCTCACGCTATCGAGGGACTAAATAAGTAAAAAAAACTACCAAAAATAAGCAACATATCTGCTTCAGAACGAAACGTCAGTCAAGTACAGATCGGCAATGAGAAACTGGGATGACAAAGGAATAGAGAGTTATGAAGTTCGCAACATGGTTGTTTCCTTATATACATCAGGTGGAGCAAAAAGTATAAACAACATTTTGAACCATGAAGAACTGTATATCGGATTCTTGCAGCGTTTTGAATTTCTTTAAACATTGTTTTGAAATTGTCTGATAATACAGACATAAACTTGCCCAACTGCATTAATAAATTAGCGTTGATATTTTGTTCACTGCTTTTACGATCATCTGAAATGGGAATCAAAACGTGATATTCGAGCAATTTTGCTATTCAACTTCAAGAAAGGACGTAAAGCAGCTGAAACCGCTCGCAATATCAACTAAACGTTTGGCGAGGAAATGACCAGTGAGTGGTCAACTCGAAAATGGTTTAAACGATTTTGCAATAGAGACCTGAGCCTTGAAGATCATGAGCGTAGTGGACGCCCATCTGCTATCGATGATGGTCAATTAAAGACCGTCATTGAGAAAGATCCATGCAAAATCACTCGAGATTGGCAAAAAGACTTCAGGTTAACCAGAAAACTGCCTGAAACCATTTGCATGCGATCGGAAAATAAAAAAATCTCGACAAATGGGTACCACACGATTTGAATGAAACTCAGATAATGCGCAGATATGAAATTTACTCGTCACTTCTCCGTAAACAGACCGATCCATTTCTCGGCCATGTTGTAGCTTGCGATGAAAAGTGTATTCTATACAATAATAAAAAAACGTTCTTCGCAGTGGTTGGACCAAAATGAAGCACCGAAAACTTCCGCTAAACCCGAGATCTTCCTAAAGAAGGTTATAATGACTGTTTGGTGGTGTACTGCTGGGCTCATCCACTATAACTGCTTTAAACCCAGAAAAGCCATTACTGCAGAATCATATTGCCATGAAATTGCCAAAAGGAACGAAAAACTGTACTCCTCCGTCCCAGACTGGTCAACAGAAGAGGGCCAATCATTTTTGATGACAATGCTCGACCACACGTTTCACTAATGACGCTCCAGAAGTTGAGGGAACTTGGCTACAAATTTCTTCTCAACCCAGCTTCTTTCCCAGACCTTTCTCCTACCGACTGCCACTTCTTCAAGCACTTTGATGGTTTCCTGCGAGAGAAGGAGTTCAAAAATCAAGACGACGCTGAAAGTGCTTTCAAAGAGTTCATCAGCTCCAGAACTCCAGATTTTTATGTTTGCGGAATAAACAAACTTGTAACTCATTGGCAAAAATGTGTTGATTGCAATGGTACTTACTTTGATGAATAAAATTTCCGCATTGTTGAAATATATTGTGATGAATTTCATGTTCCAAAATGT
>NC_068982.1:172274566-172278682 GCF_001194135.2 Octopus bimaculoides | reverse complement strand
TATATATATATATATATATATATATGCAAAAATATATACATATGTATATATATGATATCAGAGTGTATCTGTATACCACGAACGGTGTGTATGTGTATTTATGTGTGTGTATGCATTCAAATTATATTCATGCTTGCATGTGTTTATATATGTGTCTGTATAATACACACGTAGACACACTCATATAAACATCTACGGTCACGGTCAAAGTTATTAAGAAAATGATCAGGAACTTTCACATTTATACGTTTACAAATGATAAATCTTTCATCATTTTCAGATTTGTTTTGGTTTAGTCGCTAACGCCATTGCCCTGAATGCGACTGAAACAGGCCGTTTTATTAAATGGCGCATATCTAAACGTAAATTTTTAAACGTTGGTTCATAGCTAATTGCTGTTCATATTTTTGAACCCGCTCTTCCTCATAAACATATGATATTGGAGTGTATTAGATAGTAGTAGGAAAACCTTTTCCGTGGTAGGTGAGTGTCTATATACACTCTCCAAGTGAGTTTAGTAAAACATTTATTCCAGTGCAACATTCTTTAATATCATGAATAACACACACAGTCGTCTGGCACACGACGAAAACAGCTCGACACTCGCAAGAGGATCTGCTTGATTTTAGCTGGTCGTGGTCATAAATGGGTTATAATTTATATTAAAAAAACTTAACCGTTTATGTTTATGTTATAACTACACACACACACACACGCACACACACACACACATATGTATGAGATATAGGAACAATGAGAGTATATGAAATGGCTGACGCCATCTAAAATGATAATTGTGACAAGTATATATCATTACGCGCCTGAGCACACCTTTTCAAATTAGTGGGTCTCATAGAGAAATATCTTTTTTGTTTGTTTGTTTGTTTTGTTTCGATTTCACCATTAAAGCAAACAACAAACCTAGTTTAGAATACGCTCGAAACGTATTTTTATGAGTCATAAAATCTTAAATACTACTAACAAGAGGAAAGATAATAGTGGCTACCGCTAAGCAGAAAATTAATCTTGGATATCAGCAGAAAAGACACGAATACGGTGGCCTAACAGAAACTTTACAACTGCATAGCGACAGTGAATATCGTTCGTGAGTTTATGTATGTATGTATGTATGTATGTATGTATGTATGTATGTATGTATGTATGTCATTATACAGTTTTATTTCAAGATTTCTTGCTAATAGAGAAAGGGTCGGTTTCTAACCTAGATCCAAGGCTCTTTCATTGGAATTTCAACAGCATCAACAGGGTATTTTTGTATGTATGTATGTATGTATGTATGTATGTATGTATGTATGTGTGCAGATTTGTATGTTTTGTTTTATGTATCTCTTCTCCTGCATATACTATGTATGTATGTATGTATGTATGTATGTATGTATGTATGTACGTATATATGCATGCATGTATGTATATGTGCAGTATGTGTAGTCAGTGCATGTGCAGATTTATATGTCTTGTCTTATCTATGTATTCTCATGCATGTAATTGCATATCTAGACATGCGCATAGATACTTAAATGGTAAACTTCTGGAAAGTTTTAGAAAGTTTCAATGATTGCTTGGATGTGTAGTCTTCGAATTGGCTTTCTCCTTTCTGGTTTTGAGAAGCCTAATTTCTCAGGTTTGGTACTTAGGCAGTGTGTTACATATCCCAGTGCTCCAATAATTTACAAGTATAAATCTGAAGTTGTAAACCGAGTAAAGTAATTGTAGATTTCTCAATAGCTCGGCGTAAGTGTTTTCTGTTTTTTTTACTGATCTTTAGCTTTATATTAACATCCACTGGGCAGTTGATTTCTACTAATGTGCACAGTTTCTCTTCTCCATCTCAAATCACTATGTTTGGTCTGTTATGCTTACATTTTATTGAAGTTTTCACTGGGACATTCCATCAGTATTATTCTTATTTTGAGTGGCTGTGGTATCTACAA
Organism: Octopus bimaculoides; assembly: GCF_001194135.2. Lineage (NCBI taxonomy): Eukaryota > Metazoa > Mollusca > Cephalopoda > Octopoda > Octopodidae > Octopus > Octopus bimaculoides. The sequence goes on along the minus strand of NC_068982.1, from coordinate 172,276,730 downwards.
TACTGTGGATTCTTATTTCTTTGGCCTCAGGTTTATCCTTCCGATGGACCTCAGTATGTAGAGCACTAACTATAAAATCATGTCTCATTGGTAGATAACACCGCGATGTAATTTTAGGACAAACTGCTTATGATGTGGGTGATATACTTGGTGTTAACTCTACAAAGTCTGCATCGGTTACCACATTTATATGCTTTTCTTTCGACTGTGTCCCTTTTGTGCATCAGATATTTCCTGTTCCTGGATTGCAAACGCATACCCTTCAAAGTAAGAGTTAGCAATCCGGTTGTTGGTCCCCAAGAGAATGCTTTGATTACACTGGCCAACAAATTCTAACTTTTTTCTGCTGACCTAAGTTTGTGACCTGTTTTGGGGGTAATTTGGGGTCACTGAGTTTTAAAATGGCAATAGTTTTTTTTATGTATGTCTGACAAGCTTCCATAGAGTTTCCGCCTGTGAAATTCATTGGTCGGACCGGATTTATAGTGAGAGACACTTACTCAATGTGCCGCGCTGTGGAGCTAAACCTAAAACCATGTGGTTGAAAAACAAATTTCTTAACTCCACGGCTACGTCTGGGACTACGCATAAAACCAGTTAGGGATACTGAGAAAAAAACAACAACAAAAAACAACTTCTCCCTGAAACAGCAGAGTGGCGTTAAATTCTAGTCACAAGAGAAATAACTCAGTTTAAGTAAAAAATATAACCTTCTTTATATACTACAATTTTAATCCAAAATATATATTACGAGAGAACGAATCTAAAAACAGGAAATTATGAGTAGCAACAGAATGGTGTACCAACTTGTATACGTGTGCGTATCTGCACCACGCGCGTACACAGACATATAAACGCATATTTTCTATAGCGTTTATTACCTGAGGATGAAAAGGAAAGAGAAAGCACTCTGCTCTTTTGGAGACCTCTTCTCGTATCTCACTCATTATACTCTACATATGTATATGCACATCCATACAAGTGCAAACAATTTGTCATGCTGGGTTCAATGTATCTTTCTCTCTACTCTAATCAGTCGACGATCTTTTATTCAATTATTCCCGTTGTGACTGTCGCTACTGTGTGGGTTTTTTTTTGTTTTTTTTAAAAGTTTATCAGTGTTCTTGTCTACTTTTATGTATGCTGTACCAATTTTTATTTTTAGTGTGGGAAGAGAGAAAGAGTAAACTTACTGCTTCAAAACTAATTTCTATATTGTTTATGTTAGCGTTATAAAAAAAAAAAATTACGATCTAAATTTCATTCGAGTACCAGATGGTTCATAATTAAAAAGAGCAAAAGCCAAAAAAAAAAAAAAACAACAAAAGTAAAAAAAACCGAAGCTAACGGATCTTGTTGTTGTTGTTGTTGTTGTTTAGCCTAAGGTCAGTCGTGGTCAAAGGTGTTTAATCCGTAACAATTCTGTCTTTTTGTGAGGTTATCTAGTCCGAAATTATCTAATGTCCCTCTTTTTTTTTAATATCATTTAAGGGAGATTTAGCTGTTATCTTAAGCAAATAGAGCAACTACCTTAGGACAAGGGAAGATTGCTTTTTCTTTTAGTATCAGGAATGGATTGTAAGCATTTGGAGAGAAGGACCGTTTGTGCTGAGAAAAGGAATGAGTCATTAATTTTACAAATCCAGACGTGTGATTTGTAGCGAAACCGAATAAGCATGATAGTTGATTTCCAAACTTATGACAAAGTCACGGTACCGTGTGAACTGGCAGAATCGTTAACACGCCGGGCGAAATGCTTAGCGGTATTCTGTCTACCACTGCATTCTGAGTTCGAATTCCGCCGAGGTCGACTTTACTTTTCATCCTTTCGGGGTCGATAAATTAAGTACCAGTTGCGTACTGGGTCGATCTAATCGACTGGCCCCTTCCCCCAAAATTTCGGGCCTTGTGCCTAGAATAGAAAAGAATAATGGTTGTGGTTGTTGGATACTCTACAACACACTTTTAATGGTTAAATAAGACATTCACTTACTCTTTTACTCTTGTACTTGTTTCAGTCATTTGACTGTGGCCATGCTGGAGCACCACCTTTAGTCGAGCAAATCGTCGCCAGGACTTATTCTTTGGATGCCTAGTACTTATTCTATCAGTCTCTTTTGCCGAACCGCTAAATTACGGAGACGTAAACACACCAGCATCGGTT
>NC_068982.1:172272035-172272882 GCF_001194135.2 Octopus bimaculoides | reverse complement strand
CTACTACTACTACTACTACTACTACTACTGCTACTACTACTGCCGCTGCTACTGCTGCTGTAAAAGTGTAGTGTGGTAATGTGAGGGAGGAGGAGGTGAGTGAAAAGGAGATGAAAAATAAAAATGTTCGACCTCAAAACGAGGAACGAAGACATTAGCAGCATCTACCACGACGACCACCACCACCACCATCACCGCGACCACGACCACCACCACGGGACGCTGCTAGGCATTTTGTCCTACGTGCTAACGGTTCCGCTAAGTCACCGCATTCGCTACCACTAATATACAAGGTGCAGCAGAAGTAAGGCCCTTTTGTATTTGAGTTTTCTGGTTTCTAATTGAGTTTCTTTTTTGTTTCCTAAAACTTCTGCGATTTTTTCATTAGTTTCTTATTCGTTTCTTTAAATAATGCAATAAATTTGTGTTCAATGAAAAATTACTGAATAAACATTTATATAGGTGCAGGAATGGCTGTGTGGTAAGTAGCTTGCTTACCAGCCATATGGTTCCGGGTTCAGTCCCACTGCGTGGCACCTTGGGCAAGTGTCTTCTACTATAGCCTCGGACCGACCAAAGCCTTGTGAGTGGATTTGGTTGACGGAAACTGAAAGAAGCCCGTCGTATATATGTATATATGTATATATGTGTATGTTTGTGTGTCTGTGTTTGTCTCCCCACCATCGCTTGACAACCGATGCTGGTGTGTTTACGTCCCCGTAACCTAGCGGTTCGGCAAAAAGGAACCGATAGAATAAGTACTAGGCTTACAAAGAATAAGTCCTGGGGTCGACTTGCTCGACTAAAGGCGGTACTCCAGCATGGCCGCAGTCAAATGACTGAAACT
>NC_068982.1:172270854-172271375 GCF_001194135.2 Octopus bimaculoides | reverse complement strand
CCGCCGCCGCCGCCGCCGCCACCACCACCACCACCATCATCACCACGGCCGCCGCCGCCGCCACTGTCGCCACTGTTACTACAATTACTACTTCTACTACCAGTAGTAAATTAATACAAACACCTTAGTCAAACAAAGTTCAATGAAGCAGGTAATTCTGACTGAGATTAATTATACACCACAATAACCTTTGACTCTCCCCGACTCTCTATCTCCTCCTGGTTTATTTTCTTCGTTTCACTCTCTCCCTCATTCTTTCTCTCTCTTTCCCTTGCTCTCTCTATGTATGTATGTATGTATGTATGTATGTATGTATGTATGTATGTATGTATGTACGTGCGTATGTGTGTATGTATGTATGTATGTATGTATGTATGTACACACACACACACACATGTATATGTATATGAATATACATAATATATACATATATATATATATATACAAATATATATATACAAATATATGTAAATATATATTCATATATTTATATGTATGCATACACAATATATATATATATA
>NC_068982.1:172266515-172268073 GCF_001194135.2 Octopus bimaculoides | reverse complement strand
CATACATATATATATATATATATATATATACATATATATATATATATACATACATGTATATATATGTATTCACACACATTTCTATCTATCTTTCTATCTATCTATCTATCTATCTATCTATCTATCTATCTATCTATCTTTTGATCTATACTCGTACATTCAGTCATATTTGAATGCGTAGAAAGATGAAGACATAATTATATAAGTATACAGATGTCTATATAGGAGTGTGAGACGACTGCTGTTATCGTTAGGCCTAACTCATCGTAAAGCAAATACCACCATGGGTGATATCCAAACTACAGTGGAGAAGGCTAGCCACTGGATTTGGTTAAAAAGGGACCATGAGCGATGGCTAGATGAATATTGGATCTATATCTGATAAGCAGGTGACCTAGCAAGCGGGGCCTCACGTCTGTGAGGGAGACCGGTGCGCAACGATGCTGTCGAGAGGTAGGCCCCGAAACAGCGCGCATTCTCCCCTGATGACCTCATACACTCGCTGGCTTCCAGTATGCGGAGCTTTTGACTGGTAACACTTGCATGTGCAAGTTGTTGGCAAAAGGCCTTTTGTATATTATCATATTTTCTGAGGAAGACATAGCATTGTTTTACCATGGCAGGAGCCTTGTCGTAGGTCTGTAGCAAGACCGACTGTCTTATGGTACTGGACTGGGGAAGAATAGCAAAGCTGTGCTTCAAGCACTGGAAAAGGAAGCAAAAAATGTTTCGTGACAGATAGAGCAGAAGTATGCTAAATACTACCTCTGCGAATAAAAAGCAAATCTTCAGTAAAGCCAAATATTGCTGTAACGGCTACAGAACATGTAGTTTGGTGACATGAAGGCTTACATTGCGGCAAGTAAAGAAGGGTATTAAATAGGGGGAGAATAGATAAATAAAATGTAGAAACAAATACAAAAATAAATAGCATTAATGAGCTCGATACTGCCGCCGAGATTGATGCTTGGAAGTTATCGAAATCATAGTAATGCTCATTTGTCTGCTGACACAGAGCGCATTCTGCAGCACCAGGTGTATGTTGTGTGTGTGTGTGTGTGTGTGTGTGTGTGTGTGTGAATTTTTTTTACTTTACCATTCAAGGAGAGTACCACAGCATGGCCAGGCGCAGTCCATCGGCTGAACCAAGCAAAATATATATATATGTATGTATAAATATATATGCACCCTCATGCACACACATACAGTTGCTCTCTCACACACACAAACCACAATGACAATTCAAACACAAACATACTTAGAGACACACACAAACTCACGTACACACACATAACACCTCCACCAACACACAACACAAATAGACGTACGTACACATACAGACATACACATACATATGAACCATCAGACACACATACGGTTGCTTACACACACACACACACACCACAAGGGTATTTAAAACAACACACTCACTCAGACAGAGAGAGACACACACACACTCACGTACACACACACTCCCACACTCACAAAAAACACTCCCACGCACACACACATATGCACACATACATACACACACAGACGCACACATATGTACACACCC
>NC_068982.1:172259275-172264778 GCF_001194135.2 Octopus bimaculoides | reverse complement strand
TTTATATTTATATTTCAAGGTTTTTAACTTTTAAATTCGTATATTTAAAAGAAAGAGAAACTTCAAACTCGATATATCCAAGATCGATTTATTTACCACTCTATGTCAACATTTCTGTGCCCAAACTTATCCAGTGACTGGTCCATTGGATTTCCGACATCTTCAGGAATGGCTACCATCAGAACAAATTACAAAAAAACACATACATAACGATCATAATAAATTATTAAATTATTAAAATACGTATATATATATATATATATATATGTGTGTGTGTATGTATAAATGCATAAACCTACAATAGAGAACACAAACCTCTGTATATAATGGCTAGTTTTCATTCATTTCCACATGTACTCATGTCCCACTTGTATATTATATGCTATATTACACTTATTCTCCCACTTTTGCCCTCTTACTATCACCTAGAATGCTTAAATAAGCAAAAATTAGACATCGCGTGTCACTGAACACGATAAGCCATCGACAACTCAATGGCCCACAAATACATCAAGTTTATAAGTTTTAGAAATGGTTGGTGGCCTAAACATACCCTGTCAGTGCACCACGCGTGGACTTTGGCCCTTCATCACCGACCCCATGCCAGCAACATACATACATACATACATACATATACAGATATGTATATGTATATGTATATGTATGTCATGTTTTAGGCCACATCTTACAGCTATGCTAAACCTTATTATATTACTTATTCTACCTGATCGAGATGTATGTGTTACTTTAATTTCACGCTTTCTTGGTTAATGTGAAACAAGACGAAACGAAGAAGAATAAGATGATACCAGTCTTTCAAATCTAAAACACCTGCTTTAATAATTCATATCCTATCTATCTATCTATCTATCTATCTATCTATCTATCTATCTATCTATCTATCTATCTATCTATCTATCTATCTATCTCTCTCTCTATATATATATATATATACATATACATGTATGTATATAAATGTAATCACCAACACATAAAATCATATTATCCACTCGCATATGTAACTTAACAGTTCAAGCCTTAGCTATAAGGAAAAAGAAGAAAGAAAAACAGAAACCTAAAGTGTTATAACAGATTAAATTGTGGAATATATCCATTACCTAAATAGACAACACATTTTCTTTAATCTTCAATATCTTTTGCTGTCTCTCTTCCAGATACATACTTAATGGATCCTATACCATCCGTTTCTTAGCAATAGCTCATCGGAAGCTTATTTTCAGCTTAGCACAGCAAGAGAACAATTCTCTCCTGAATTGTTCATTACCCAGCTGTTCTTTTTAACAATACGTGTAAAAGTTAGATTGTTGTGTTTATGAAAGCAAATTTGTATTATGCATTGCATAAATATAAGTATTGATGTATGTTTGTTCTTTTAGTTTTATTTAGAACATTTTCAACGAAAGGAGAAAGAGTTGGTTTCTAAACTAGAAACAAAACTCCTTCATTGACATTTAGGTAACATCATCCATGTAGTCCTGTACTCTTTTACACTTTTACCTGTTTCAGTCACTTGACTGCGGCCATGCTGGAGCACCACCTTTAGTCGAGCAAATCCACCCCAGGACTTATTCTTTGTAAGCCTAGTACTTATCTATCGGTCTCTGTTGCCGAACCTCTAGGTGACGGGGACATAAACACACCAGCATCGGTTGTCAAGCAATGCTAGGGGTGACAAACACAGACACACACACACACACACACACACACACACACACACACACACACACACACACACACACACACACACACACACACACACACACACACACATAGATATATACGACGGGCTTCTTTCAGTTTCTGTCTACCAAATCCACTCACAAGGCTTTAGTCGGCCCGAGGCTATAGTAGAAGACGTTTGCCCAAGATGCCACGCAGTGTGACTGAACCCGGAACCATGGGGTTGGTAAGCAAGCTACTTACCACACAGCGACTCCTGCGCCTATATTTGTACCACACAGGCCACTCCTGCGCCTGTGTGTATATATGTTCTTTAAAGTTTGCCTTTTGAATGTTTTGCCAATAGGAAAATAGTCGGCTTCTAACACAGAAACTAGTCTCCTCCGTTAAAATTTACGAGGGGCTACTGAAAAGTTCTTGGATTTGGGTAAAAGAAAATACAGGAGGATCAGTTAATTATAATTCACTCACTTATTGCAGCGGTCCTTAAGTTTTTTCTAAGCCCTATAAAAGAACTCGGAAGGTTGAGCCTCCAGCCAGTCTTTCGTGACAACCTTAAAGCCAGGAACTTTTCAATATCCCATCGTATATAAAATTTATACATCAATGTATATATCAACAATGCAGCGGTGAATATGAATGTACGCATGCGTGTGTGTGTGTGTGTGTGCGTGTGTACAGACATACATAAGTACACCCCCCCCCCCACACTGATGTAAGCCGTTTAAGAATTCATAAGTCAGAAAAAATATGCACTTGTATACTTGTCGATAGAGAGGGCATTGTAATCTGAGTGTAAAGTACTATATATCCATTAGGGTCGATCTTGCCAATCGGTTTCGCACTGGGGGTTTCGACGGTATGTTAGATAACAGCTCGATTATGTAACTCTACATTCTTAAGAGGTGACAGTTACGGAAGAAAATATGGCGACTGCTCTCAAATTTTGTAGGAGCAAAAACACATCGGTTTGTGATTGCTGTGGAAAAAGAAGAAACGAGCTGAGTAAGGGTTAAGTCAATAGTTATGTCTCTTGGCAACAAACGGCTCCGAGGTGTTGCAAGGCTACACGAGATTTCTGAGAACGTGTGCACGGTTTAGGGGTTGGTTTCGTGCAGGGTTTGAATGCAGTGGTACTATATCTGTAGGGTTATAACACACACACACACACACACACACACACACACACACACACACACACACACACACACACACACACACACACACACACACATATACATTACTATATGCATGTAGTATATACAAACTTTTGCATGTCTGCAAATACAGATGCCGTTTAATGTGTGGATCCAATGGAGTCCGGAGGTTTACAACTATTAGTTCTACAATAAAATTTTTAGATTAAGTTCGTCATTAATTTCTTGTTCTCGTGGTTATAGGAGATGGGGACATTTTGGGTTTTAGGCTTTATGAAGTATAGTAGAGGTTTTAGCAGTCATTTTCGTACGTGTGTCATTGAATTTGATAATCGGGTCATTCAAAGTCGCGAAAAAATTAGCGCCATGCTGTTAGTCGTTTAAATTCGTTTTCGATCATTCAATTTCGCACTTCCGTCAAAGAATTTAGCATTTACATCATTCAAATTAAAATTCCCATCGAGAGCATTCAAATTAGTCGGAATGCGCGTTTCGGAGCAATCTATTTAACACTTCGAGCAATCAAATTAGCACGATAGCTGTTTTGGTTTTCTTTCATAATCATTGTTATTATTATTGTCATGTATTTTCATCCATTATTTATGCTTTAAGCACTCTATCGTGCCCATGTCTTTTTTATGTATTCTTTTATTTTGCATAGGTACATGTATTTATTGTCAAAGATTTCATAAAATCGCATTTCCAGCTTTTTCAATCATTTTAAAAGAAATTCACAATTACAATAAATGCTCATTTTCTTTGATTTTGAATACATTATGTTGTGGTATGTGTTCTTTCTTTGAATATGTCTTGTTGTGAAGAGTATATATTTCTTTGATTTTGCACGTTTTCATTCATCGGAGGAAGAGTGCTATGTACACTAAGATAATTATTGATTTGCAGTCTTAATAAGGAGAATTCGTTTGAGAGGATTTACCCGTATAGTTCCTGGCGGTCGAGGCATCTCAGGAGGTAGGTCTCTGTGTGTCTATACCAACGAATACAATTTTCTGGAGTAAGAGCTTCGATGTTACGCTTTGCGACCTGTTGTATGAGATGTGCTCGCCATTCTTCCATGGTCATGCCGGCTTCTTCTGCAGCTACCCGGTCGCCAACCCTTTGCTGCAACTCACCTCGAGCGAGGTTCCGCTTGACAGCCGCCTTAAAGGCAGAATGCGCCATTTCCGTACAATTAAGAAATGGCGAGTTGGGAGGCAGGAGTTTCAGACCGATCCGTGGGACGGCGTTAGCTGGGAGCTCAGCACGAACGTGTGACTGCGCGTTTTCGTAGATTAAGTAGACGGATTCATCCACTGAGAACATGTCGGCACATGTTCAAACTGTTTCCACCAAGAACTCCTCGAAAGAGTTCTGTGTAACGGTATCGTTTGCAATGGAGTAGTGAACCAGGCCAATTTCTCCCGACACCACGAAAGTGGCGTTGCAGTTTTTCCCATGCTGACGGTTGACAACTCAGCGAACAGGAGCGCCTCGAAGGGCTAATCCAAATGACCGATTGGTCCAAAATTTGTACCGACATTCATCAATGAATACGTAATAGCTGACGACTCCCTCTGCCATGAACCAATGCGTGCACTCGTAACGCTTTTCCAGAGTTCTTGGGGCATTTCTTGCATCTGGGACGTCTTCGGCCAACTTCATAGTTATCAACATCCTATCTAGAGCCCGTGAGATTGCAGACACGGAAACAGGCGGATTCCCTGGCAATGCTGCCTCTAAGTCCCTCTTCATCTGTCGAAGGGTTGCGAGAAGGTTGGCATCAATGATCACATGGAGCCTGGCTCGCATTTCCTCATCAAACTTAACATGGTGGACACCACCTCTGAGAAACTTTCGGTGCCTCCCAGACCGTAGGTAGGTCGCTACTATGGATCGAGCATTACTCCTTTTAATGCCAAGTGTGTCTGCCACTTTTAAGGTAACCGGTTTGATGCCCCTCGAGGGCCTCAACTAGCCTTGCCCTACCTTCATCTGATATACGCATGTACCTTACGCGTCGCTCCATAATTACAAATTGGTATAAGAGAAAGACGTATAAAATACAGTTGCAATGAAAGAAAAAAAAACTTTCGTGGACAAAAGAATCATGCAATTTATTTCTTCCTTGTAGCTACAACAACATAATAAAATTTGCACGACAAAACATGTCATTTAAATTGGTCATTTTTAATATTCACTTCTTAGAATCTGAATAAAAACACACACGTAAAATTAGTGCTAAATTGAATAAACTTATTGGAACTCAAATGCTCACGTGCGAATTTGAATGATCGAAAAGACGATTCTTCGCATTCCGACTAATTTGAATGCTCTCGACGGGCATTTTAATTTGAATGATGCAAGTGTTAAATTCTTTGACCGAAATGCGAAATTGAATGATTGAAAAACGAATTTGAATGACTAACTTCATGGCGCTAATTTTTTTCACGACTTTTGAATGATTCGATTACCAAATTGAATGACAAACGTACGAAAATAACTGCAAAAATTTATGCTAAATTAAATTTTAAAGAAGTTTCTAATGAAAAGAAATAAGAGTATGACTCAGTCGTTTTTTTAATGAAACACCATACATATATACATGCGTGTAATACTATTAAGAAACCTATAGACCTCTCTGAATT
>NC_068982.1:172258278-172259222 GCF_001194135.2 Octopus bimaculoides | reverse complement strand
ACTGTGTGACAACAAAATGATGGATCACTAACACAATCGGGTTCAATTCCATTGTGCAGTAACTTGGGCAAGAATTGTCTCTAATAAATCCCGAGTTGACCAATGTTTTGTGTTAATTTGGTCGTCGGACACTTTGTAGAAGCCTATCTTGTGTGTGTGTGTGTGTGCGTGCGTGCATGTGTGCGTGCGTGCGTGCGTGCGTGTGTGTGTGTGTGTGTGTATGTGTGTGTCTGCGAGAGAGAGAGAGAGAGAGAGAGAGAGAGAGAGAGTGAATATGTGTCTGTGTATATACGCATGAATGCGTGTGTGTTTGTGTTTGCCTGTCACCGCTTCATAACCGTCGTTGGTTTGTTTATGTACCAACAATTTAGTGGTCCATCCCCAAAGAGGCCAATGCAATAAGTAATCGCTGTGGCTAATTTGATCTACATTTCTCTGGTTGCAGCCATCGCATGGCCGTAATCCAATGACCGAAACAAGTCTAAGGATAAAAGAATAAGAACTGATAAAACGACAGATTGGAGACATATTGGCGCTACCATCCATTAATATCTCAGAATTTTCTCTAGTCAGAAGCATGGAACTCGAAGTAACGGAATGTTAGGGATCGAGACTATTGAGTTCAAGTTTTAATATACTCGCAAAATCATCATCTTGAATTCAAATGCAGCCCAAGATAACTTTCTTTGTCCTTCCTCATTCCGAAGGGGACAAATTCTATCAATCTCTCTCTTACTCTGTCTGTCTGCCAGTTTTTCTGTCTGTCTGCCTGTCTGTCCGTCTGTCTGTCTGTCTGTCTGTCCTTCTATCCATAGACATAGGTACGTAGGCAAACATACACAAACATATACAGACAGAGATGTGTGTGCAGACACACATTCGCATCAATATGCATAAATATAGATACCTATATGCATATATATATATATATGCATATATATATA
>NC_068982.1:172256943-172257560 GCF_001194135.2 Octopus bimaculoides | reverse complement strand
TATATATGCATATATATATATATATGCATATATATATACACATATATATATATGCATATATATATATATATGCATATATATATACACATATATATATATGCATATATATATTCACACACACGCATATATATTATATACATATCAATTTGTATATATGTGTGCATATACGTATATATGCACACGCACACACATATACACGCACCCATATATACAGATTATGTATATGTGCACGCAATGTACAGGCATACAACGCATGCAGTACATCTGTCTTGCCATCCACAAACACACACACACACACACACACACACATACACACATACACACACACATGACACCTGGTTACCAAAGGTGGCAACCGTCAACCACCCCCACCCCACTACCTGTCATTTTATCCTGTGTTGCTCAGCAACACAGACAACACCCTGTTTGAAATATAAACAAGACAATGAAAAATACTTTATCCGGACCAGATCTACGGGGTAACAAATTCCTTATATTATACATACATACATATGTACATAAATAGATTACATGCATACATACATTTATACATACATGCACGCACACGTACAATCATATATATATATATATTCGCTTATATATATGTATTCATACCT
>NC_068982.1:172250104-172256567 GCF_001194135.2 Octopus bimaculoides | reverse complement strand
ATATATATATATATATATATAATGTATATTCTGATATATTTGTAAATGTGCACGCATGTGTGTGTGTGTGTGTGTGTGCATGATTGTTAATTATACATGCATACACAAACATAACCACCTGGAAAGAAAAGCGGCATAGACTGTCATTTCCGTATTGTCTAATAATAATAATAATAATAATAATAATAATAATAATAATAATAACAATAATAATAAAGATATAGATCAAATGAATTTTACAAGAAATATCAATGTTCCCTAGACACGTTTAACGGTTAGTGAATGAAAAAAATATACTAAATCCACTCTGTTCCACCGTAGATGACACTAGTGTTAACCCGAAGGATATTCTGAAAGAGCATCAGCGTTCTGTAGTCTAGATAAGCTGATGAATAAGCCAATGATAATCTCATTAAGCGTAGCGCGACATGTTAGAGTTAGCGACTAAATCTCCCTCAGATCACTACAGTGCAGGATCGTGTTAGAAATGGAAATAGAATGACATTATAATATGTAGTTGGGGGATGGGGGTGGGGGTATGTAAAAATACGAGATAGTCGGCGATTGTTGAAAGTCTGTTTGATGGACCAGGGCTGACCCGTTGCCAACAACAAGAACAACTACGTGAACAACAAGAGCAGCAACAACAACAAAACTGGTACAACGAACAATGGACGATATGTTGGAATATAATGATGATTATACAACGAAAGACCTTCAAATGATTTTGACCAGAATACCAGTAGCATTGCAGCGTAACTATACAGTCACTCACACACACACACACACACACACACACACACACATACACACACACACACACACGTACACCCATTGGCACACACACACTCGTACACACATTGGCACACACACACTCGTACACACGTTGGCACACACACACACACTCGTACACACGTTGGCACACACACTCGTACACACATTGGCACACACACACAGAGTCGTACGCACACTGGCACACACACACAGTCGTACACACACTGGCACACACACACACACTGGCACACACACACATACCAGACACACACACACACACACAAACATTCGTACTCACACTGGCACACACACACACACACACACACACACTCGTACTCACACTGGCACACACACATACACACACTACTCAAAATAGGTTCCATGCAATATATATATATACATGCGTACGTATATATTTTTGAATATGTGTATAAATGTTTGTATATGTCCGTACGTCTGTGAATGTCTGTGTATGTATGTCTGTGTATGTTTGTATCTATTTATAATAGCTCAGGTATTCTTAGTGAAAAGGCTAAGGTGTCAGCAGATAAAAAAAAAGACTACTCAACGCGTTGAGTGTAGAGTTTATTTATTTATTTATTTATTTATTTATTTATTTATTTATTTATTTATTTATTTATTGTTTCAAAGCTTACAACTTGCAAGCAAAACGTTAAAAAACTTTTTCAGCTTTCTTGCTGTAATATGGAGATATACAATATTAAAAGGTAGCCGTGGAAGGTGGGGTGGAGGTGCTTGGCTTAGTGGTTAAGGTGTCAACATCACGATCGTAAGATTGTGGTTTCGATTCCTGGACCGGGCGACGCGTTGTGTTCTTGAGCAAAACACTTCATTTCACGTTGCTCCAGTCCACTCAACTGGCAAAAATGAGTAATGCTGCGATGGACTGGCGTCCCGTCCAGCTGGGGAACACATACGCCATTGAAACCGGGAAACCGGGCCCATGAACCTGGCTAAGCTTTAAAAGGACGCATTTATTATTATTTATGGAAGATGGGACAATTTCTGTATGTTTTGCCAGCGTTCTCTGACTTGTTTAGATTCATGTAACTGATACATTTGCAGGTCGATGCTAGCAGGAAAAAACAAACAAACATTATACAGCGATACAGAAGGAACTGGGTGACTAATTTGAATGCTTACTACACAGTAAGCTCCGCTAATGTGACTCAAGGTCTAGGTAATGTTGTTTAACACACTAACATGTACACATACACACACGCACCGTCGCACACAATAAATACACGTATTACTGCAATGCACCCGTATACATAGACGCCTACATATTGCTACACGTTCATTTCTTCAAATATGTTCATACACGATTCAACGGACACGCATATTCATAGCGACGCATCTTCCTACACAAACACACCACACGTACGTACACATATATGTACAATGTTGTTATATAAGACAGAATTTCTGTACACACATACACACGTATGCAACACGTTTGTAGTATTATTACACATATATGCATTCACTTACACACGCGCGCGCATACATACATACATACATACATACATACATACATACGTACGTGCATACATACGTTCGTACATGCATAAGCTTCATTTGTATATGTATGCACTGTGCTGCAAAAATATATAAGTAGGCACAAGCGCGCATACACAAACACGCACACACATATACACATATATAAGCACAAATATTCGAGGGTTCTACCAATAATAATGCAATGTGGGCATAATTTTATTTCATTAACTTACATAGGGTGTTTAAACTGCACGAGGTTACTATCCAATATAGTTTCTCTCACAAACGATGCATTTGCACCATCGTAGAATCCACCTTACGAATCCTCTTCGAAAACTTCAGATGTGCACCTTTCTTACTCAGTTCTTACCGCCACTTTCACCTTGTGTTTGTCTTGCTGGTCCGCCAAATTTACCGACTGCTTAATTTGTGGTCAAACGTTACATGGTGAATGTGGATCATTTTCGGATTCTTATTCGGTCACCTCTTCTGAATGGCTTCTTCAAGCTTTTTAGATGTTTCAGTGTACCTCTCACTGTTCAAGGTACAACCATGTTTTAAAAAACCAAGGAGAATGACGCTCTTGCCCTCCACCGAATCGCTCACTATTATTTTCTTTGCCATCCGCTCTCACTTTTTTCTTATTAGGCATTGGAGAAGAGATGTAACTCCATTCCATGGACTGAACGTTCATTTTCGGATCTTATAGATACAGCCACACTTTATCCCATGTCACCAGATAGAGAACAACCTATCTTCATTGGCTTTAAACGCTTCTAGCAGATCAACGAAGACTTCTACCCTTTTCTTCTTCAAATTGGGCATAAACTGTCATGGTGCCCAGTTTACACACGTTTTCGAAAAAGGCAATGTCATTCTTTATGATCTGCAATTCATTGTGGTCACCACTTATTTATACAGCAAGCTCACAAGTTGTGATTTATCTGTCAGCGCGAATCGATTTGCCAACATTTTGTATCCGTGGTTATAGTCGGTAGTCTTCTATTGCGTGATTTATTAGCAATGCTGACTTCCTCGTCTTGCTTTTTAAAAACTTCTTCATCCATCTGGGTACCACAGTGTCATCACAGTAAACAACGTTTCACTGTTCGTGGCCTGCACCCTCTTCTACGTCACGAAGTGAATGAAAGCACGCTGTTTCAACTAGGACCCCGTTATTCGCCTGCAATGAAGAACAGTAAGGAGATGTACAATAGTGGGAGAGTTACTCTAATAATCCTTTCTACTATAGACACAAGTCCAAAAATTTCGAGGAAAGGATGCATATCGATTACATCGACTCCAGTGCTCAACTGGTACTTATTTTATCGACCCCGGAAAATGAAAAGTAAAGTCGACCTCGGTGGCATTTGTACTCAGAACATAAAGACGGACGAAATGCCGCTAAGCATTTTGTTCGGCGCAGTAACGGTTCTACCAGCTAGCCACCTTAGAGTCACTCTGATAAAATGTGCAATTCTATTGATGAAGGTCAGTTAACAAAATATTATACAGTTTTGCATTACTTTCGGTACCATCCTCGTACATAGACATATACACGCAAGTAAGAGTAGATATATAAAAACGCCTTGTAATGTGAACGTCTACACGCATGTATACACGTTTTAAATACACACATATGCAAAAAAGCATACGTCCCAGTACACAGACGTACACGCACACATGCTTAGCCTTAGACACACTTATATACATATACTCGCATACAGACACATATGCACATAGACACATATGCACATAGACACAGAGAAGCACGCAAATATATATTTATACACATAAAGGTACATACAGACACATGTATGCACGCATGAGCACATGACAAGAAAGTTAACCACGTTGCCATTAATTATATCGATATAGCAATTTAAAATTGTGTCTGAACTTTCTGATCTAAAAGAAACTTGATAGAAAATAGAGGAAGGATACACAAAATAAGAGATGCAAAGATGAAAAAAAAAATATTAGTAAAAATAGTCTAGAAGAAAATTAGCGACAACAACTACAATAACAATAATAATAATGATAACAACCAGAACAACAATAATGATAACAATAACAACCACAACAGCAACAATAGCAACAATAACTGGACAATCAGAATGTTTGTTTGATAAAGTGGAGAGACTATTTGGCCGGGCGCATAGGTTGTGGTCGATTGAGTTAACCCGTATATATTACTGGTACTCCTTGGTTTTGTTGATTTACTCTTATATGCTGAGCTTGAATGACAAAGTTGAGACTTCTACCTTGAATATGAACTCAAAATGTAAAGAACTAATTAACAAATAAGCAAAATATTAATAACAGCAATGATCGTAATTTTTATTAATTTCGGCGCATGACCTGATATTTATAGGAAGCGGGTATAATCAATTGACTTAAAGCTAGTACATTACTGATACGTATTTGCCATAGTTTAATCAGATGAGGAGGGACAGCGCCCACTACTCGTCCAGGGCTTACCGGATAGGTATGAAGAAGGCCTTGTTTCGAATGCTTTCAACGAAGTATCGTCCTCTAAAGTCATTCAAGAACCCCTGGTGGTGTTAAACTGGGTATCGCGTTAATCTTACCACCCAAGAACAGGAACTGTCCCATTGATGGGCTTCCATATAGCTTCTATCTTTCAAATTCTACTCATCAGTCTTTGCTCAACTCAAGGATACTCACCCAAGCTGTTACAATCACGTTGTCGTGAAACGAACTTCTTACACAATCAAGCTAAAATGTCAATAAATTTGAACTGAAAGCTAATACTATCGATTAAGAAAGGTGCAAGGTCGTAAACTGCTGAGGAAGATTTTGAACTTTTAAATTAATCGATTCCAAATACTTAACTGGTGAGTGTGGTTTACCGGAAAGATGAGTAGCAAAGTGAGTCCTGCAAAATTGGAAGGAAAATTAAACCCTAGAAGGAATGGAACTCGGAAGAGTGGAATGTAACAAAATACGATAAAGTATTTAAGACCCTAACTTCTCTGCCAATCTATCACCCTAATAATAGGGGATGATGCATCCATCTCCCAAAGTAGTACTTTTATCGGCTCCAGAATATGATAAGCAAAGTTGATATGATTTGAACTCAAAACATAAAGAGCTGAAACAAAGATATTTTGACCAATGCTCTAACGATTTTGCCATCTACCGCCTTCTACTGCCTTAATCCTTTCTGCTATAGGCACAACACCTGAAATTTTGGAGCAGGAGGTTAGTCGATTACATCGAAACCAGTGTTCAACTGGTACTTGTTTTACGAAACCCGAGAGGATAAAAGTCGACCTCGGCAGAATTTGAATACAGAACGCAAGGACGTGTGAAATTCTGCTGAGCATTTTACCTGGCGTGCTAGCGATCCTGTCAGCTCACTGCTGCTTTTTCTATTGCCTTTGTAGTGACGTCATATGGCGCCAAAAAGGCATAGTCGCCATTACTGCATCTTTAACCACGCATGCGTGGATTTCAACATCCAAGCGTTCCCGCTCCTATTCTATCTCTTTCCACGCCAGACTGCGAACAAGCAAGACGTCTCAACAAGCTCTCTCATTGAGTGTGGTCGAAGAAAGTTGTCTCTCCTTAAATAAATATTGTTGTGTTGATTAGTTTGGAGTTCTGCGTTCCGTTCACTTCTAATTTAATATAGGAGATTGGGTGTACACCTAATGGGGTATAACCAATTTCCTACACCTTCATAATAAGGATTATTATAACCAATTTCCTACACCTTCATAATAAGGATTTCAAACACAGACAATTAAATAGCAAAACCAGGCGACATACCTATATGGGTGAGAAGTTCGCATTATAGTTGATACATCAGAGCTGACTTGGAGCTGAAGAACAGTCACGACAGAACCCATTTTCTTTTTTGTTTATTATCTTACAACTTTCTTTTTATAACAACGGCAAATAATCGATAATTACGAAACCAAAAAATTTTGTTCGTTTTTTTGTAATTGTGAAATTTTTTCGCCATGAACGGTTTGTGTTTTTAAACGGAATGTATTTTTCTGATGTTATATCTGTTCCTGAATGATGTGTAAAGAAATTTTGATTTAAGCATCTTAATGAATTCTTTATACTGAAATATATATTGAAGAAGATAAATATGTTCTTTTGAATTTATACGTTTTTGCGTCGTAACTCCTTTATT